>NW_008677131.1:0-409 GCF_000695815.1 Acanthisitta chloris
TGCAGTGCCCGTGGTGCTGTGCCCGTGTGACAGGGAGGAGACACTTCCCACAGGGTGGTTGGTTGTCCTGTCTCCTGCCCGCAGCCAAAGGGCACAGCGTGGGGGCAGCTTGGAGTGATGGGGGGCATGGCATGGGGTGGGGGGACAGCAGGGCAGGGAACCAGGAGTGGGGACAGCAGGGCATGGGGAGAGCAAGGCAGGGAACCAGGAGTGGGGATGGCATGGCACAGGGCGTGGGGACAGCAGGGCAGGGAACCAGGAGGGGGGATGGCATGGCACAGGGTGTGGGGACTGCATAGCACCAGGAGTGGGGACAGCTGGGCATGGGAGCAGCAGGGCACAGGGTGTGGGGACAGCAGGGCATGGAACCAGGAGTTGGGAAGGCATGGCACAGGGTGTGGAGACAGCA
>NW_008677131.1:615-979 GCF_000695815.1 Acanthisitta chloris
GTGGGGACAGCAGGGCAGGGAACCAGGAGTGGGGATGGCATGGCACGGGGTGTGGGGACAGCAGGGCATGGGGACAGCAGTGCACAGCACCAGGAGTGGGGACAGCATGGCACAGGACACGGCTCAGCCTTGGCTTCAGGGGACACAGGTGACAGGGCTGGGGCAGCCCCCAGGGCTGGAACACACAGTGCCAGCACTGGGGAAACTGAGGCACGAGGCGACTGGGAGCGACTGGGCTCTCCCCTCCCCCCACGGCTGCAGTTAATTAAACCCTAATTAAAAGCAGTCGGTTGAAGTCAGATAAAGCAGAGCAGCCCAAGCCTTGTGTCCCTGCGCCTGGCCCGGGGGGGTGGCACTGCCAGGG
>NW_008677132.1:0-223 GCF_000695815.1 Acanthisitta chloris
AACACCCAAAGAACCTCCAAAAAATGTCTAAGAAATACCCAAAGAACCTCCAAAAAATCTCCAAGAAACACACAAAGATCCTCCAAAAAATTCCAAGGAGGAACCAAGAAGAAAACATGGAGGAACCATAGAGAACTCATAGAAAAACCATAGAGAACTCCTGGAGGAATCATGGTGGCCATTGGAGGAATCATGGAGGACCTAAGAAGATTCCAAGAAAAAC
>NW_008677132.1:546-795 GCF_000695815.1 Acanthisitta chloris
AGGAATCAGGGCGGCCGTTGGAGGACCCATGGAGGAATTATGGAGGACCTAAGAAGACTCCAAGAACAATTCAAAAAGAAACCATAGAGAACTCCTGGAGGACTCATGGTGTCCACTGGAGGAATCATGGCGGACCCATGGAGGAATTATGGAGGACCCAAGAAAACTCCAAGGAGAAACCAAGAAAAAAGATATGGAGGAACCATAGAGAACTCCTTGAGAAACCATAGAGAACTCCTGGAGGAATCA
>NW_008677132.1:1390-1732 GCF_000695815.1 Acanthisitta chloris
AGCGTTGGAGGACTCATGGCGTCCGTTGGCGGAATCATGGCGCCCGCAGGTGTGTCAGTAGTTGTTCCTGTCCTGGCGGAAAGCTCCTCCGCGCCGCAGGTAACCATCGCCCTTCCGGTACCCACCGTCCTTCGCCTCTGCACCAACACCAGTTACACCAGTTAACACCAGTTAACACCAGGTGTCAACCAGTTACCCACAGGTGTGGCCCAGGTACCTCCAGGTGTGGCCCAGTTACCCACAGGTGTCTCCCAGTTACCCTCAGGTGTGCCCCAGTTACCCCAAGGTGTGGCCCAGTTACCCCAAGGTGTGTCCAGGTGTCTCCCAGTTACCCCCAGGTGT
>NW_008677133.1:0-6449 GCF_000695815.1 Acanthisitta chloris
GCTCGCACAAGGGCAAACACCACGGCAGCAGCCGCTCGGGGCACGGCCGGCACCGGCGCTGAGGGCACCACAGACTCTGGTGGAGAGCAAAGGAACTTGGGAGTAGGTTTGGATTAATTTAAACCCAATATCTAATTTTCTAAGAGGTGTAGAAGATTTCGTTTTCTTTTTTTCCGGGAAAGAAACTGTTACCAACTTTTGCACATCGTACCTTAGCAGTATCCAAGGGATGGCAGATAACAGGTGAATTGTATGTGTTGGAGTTGTGTTTGTTTCTGGAGCTGAGAACTGGAGAAAGGGTTTGTGTAAAAAAAGCAAAACGTACCTTATTTTTATACCAGTCAATTGCAGACGCTTATATTTAAGTATAGTTATTTGTTTAAACGATGGTGGAGACTTTCTTACACTGGTTTTAGTCTGCATGTGGTAAAAGATTTTTACAAGAAATAAAATATAAAGCTTTTCTTTTTTTTTACTGCCTGTTGGATGCCAAATGTTGTATTGAAACTGACCTTTGTTTGCTTTTAAACTGTCGTGGCTCAGTGGGAGGTGGGGGAGGTGAGTGGAAAACTGTGTCCTTCCCAAGGGAGCAGCCAGGCAGCAGGTGGGATAAATGTGTGGATCTCTAGTGGGACGAGCCAGGGATGGGCTACTCATATCCCTGCTCTGCAAGGAGTTTGGAGCTTTCCCCACCCCTCTCCACAGCCATGCGGGGCAGAGCAGGACAAATAACATGCCTGGAGGGATCAGGTTTGGGGGGTTATTTCCCATCTTTCATTCCCAGTGGCAAGATGCTGGCAGGGAAAGGAGAGATCCTCTTGCAGGTGTAATGCTGATGCAGCTTTCAGCTGAGCTCATGGGTGAACCTGCCAGCAGAGCCACCCCCTCCCATGTGGGTGGTGGAAGGGTCATGCTGACACAGCCTGGGGAGGCTGCAACGCATCAGTTGTGCTGCAGTGCAGAGCACAGAGCTGCTGGGAGCTGTGTGCTGGGGCATTTCTGTACAGCCCCCAGCTGGGACCTGGCACAGGACAGCACAGGTACAGGAAAGGTGACACAGGTGAGGAGAACTGGAGCGGATTCTTGCAGCTGCTGCTCAGGTAGTGGCAAACCCTGAAGCCCTGCAGGTGTGAGGTGTTTGCTCTCTGAGCCAGCCCAGAGTCTCTTCGGCTGCTCAGGCAGCATGGAAACACCTTGGCACTCCTCAAAGGGAACTGCAGTGATAGGACGGGGAGTAATGGGGATAAATTGAAAGGGGAAATTTAGTTTAGGTATCAGGCAGTTTTTGCTGTGAGGGTGGTGAGACACTGGCACAGGTTGCCCAGGGAGGCTGTGGCTGCCCCAACCCTGGCAGTGTTCAGAGCCAGGTTGGCTAAAGCCTTGAGCAACCTGTGCTGGTGGGAGGTGTCCCTGCCCAGGGCAGAGGGTTGGGACTGGATGATCTCTAAGCTCCATTGCAACCCCTTAACATGCTATGAAACTCTGAAACTGCCTCTCCCATGTGGCTCAGGGTGACCTGGCTGGAAGGTTCATCTCCAAAGCCTGGGGCTGACCCAGGTGGTGTCAGGTCTGGGCCCCTGTGACTGCAGGAGCAGGTGTCTGTCTGGGGCCACATGTTCTGCAAACCTCAAAGAGGAAGGAAAAACTGGTTGAGCAGAAGCTTCATGGACTGGAACGTTCTGGTGAGCAGGTGCCCTGGCCCTGCCTGCAGCTGGGTCCTGCATATGCAAAAGTGAGCGCATTGTTTTGAAGAGGAGAAGGTAAAAGGTCTTCCTCTGTTTCTTGGTTACCACTGTGTTTTTATTCTGCAGTAACTGTGGTTCCTGTGTGTGTTGCTTTCAGGAAAATAAGTTTGTTGCTATGGCAATGGAAGTAGCTCTTTTTTCCCCCAGATACAAGGTTATGGTGATGAAATCCCAGGTTTGAGGGAGCAGCACAACTGACTCAAGCTCTGTTGGGCTTTGGGGTTTGTGTGTTGGAGGAACTTGGCTCTCTGTTTGGCTGAGCACTTCTGTGCTTCAGTGCCCCTTGCTCCAGAGCTGCAGAGCAGAGGTTGGCTTCTATGTGAAGCTGGAACATCTGGAGATGAACAGCCAGACACCATCTGCTTACCCACAGCCAGTTGGGTGTTCTTTCCATGGGGAACAAAACTGTCTTCAGCCAGTGATGGATGAAGTGATGGATGTGGTGGCCTCAACCACACAACAGCTTTGCCAGCGGTGGGATGTAGATAGATGGTTGCAGAGGCAAAAGCAGCAGGTCTGTCACACGGTGAGTGAGCTGTGTGTCTGCCTGGGCCCCTCAGGTGCTCACATGTGGGCTCTAAGTTGGAGCAGTTCATGGTCCTGAGGAGCATTTACCTGGAGGACTTGGCAAGAAGGAAGCTGCTGGGCACAACAGCTGCAAATGTCACTATGTGGCAGCATGGTAACTTTTCCTAAGACTTTATTTGCTCTTGTATGTTCATTGAGCTCCACATCACAAAAATTAAGCATTTGAGGGGCCTGATGGACTTCAAGCACCTATATTGACCTCCAGGAGTCACTTGAGGCTGACTTAATATTACACTGACATATCTCAGTGGTTGAGATGTATTTTCATTTAATACCTGGGGTTTTTTAAGTTCCTCAGTGCTTTGTGCTTTGGGTCACTAATGGGAACCTCCAGCAGCAGAAGGATGTGGTGGCTTTGGTGACCAATCATTGATATCCAAGAGTGCCCAAGCAGCAGGGGCTCCTGCCCAGAGTCCTCAGCTTCCCTATGGACCTGGGGAGCAGGAATAAACATTCATGGATGTATCTGAGCTGTGAGACAGAGCTCTGAGTGTGCTGGACTGTGCAGGGGTGGAGTGTGCAGGTGAGGCACCAGGAAAGGATTTGGCCCTTCCCAGCATTGCCAGGGATGGTGTCTCCAGGACCATCAGGAGGCAGGAAGGTCGCTCAGGCTGAGCCTCCAACCCAGACGGCCACAGGCAACTGTTTGCTGACTGCTGGCAGAGCAGAGGTGTCCTGGGGAAGTGGCAGATGGCAGGAACAGGAGCTGAGAGACAGCCCTGTGGCTTGGATGGATCCAAAAACAATGGCTAACAGCAACTGACTGAAAGCCTCAAGGTGCCCAGTAGGAGCTGCAGCCAAAGAGGAAAGGGAGTGTGGGAGAGGCTGGTGGTAACTGGAACAGGCAGAGTCAGGGGGGGTGACACCTGCCAGTGACTGGGGCCAAGCCTGGCACTCTGCAATGGGGACAGTTCCCTGAGAAGTCTGTGTTCCTGCACTGCCTGATGCTGCAGCAGCTGTTGGACACAGTGGGATGGAAATGAGCTCTTCAAGTTCCAGGGACAGCACCCAAGACCTATAGTAACTGGGGGAAATGTCCCATCCCATCTGACTGGTTCTCCTTGGCACAGGGTTTGGCTGTGTGGGTCCTACCCACTGAGTTCCTTTTCCTCAGAAAAAGGGTTTTGTTAAAGTATTCTGACTAATTTTTCAACAAAATGATGCAAATGTTTCAAGGGATTGCATTCAAACTGTCCTGTCTGTCCTTCACTCTCAGCTTTGTTATAGACCGTGGGAGGATGAACATGGCCCAGGAGCTTTGGATGGCTTGGGAAGAAAAAGAAAGTGAACAGTGTAAGAATATTCTTGATGGAAATTGGCCCAACAAGTGCTTTCAGGCCCTTAACCACCCTCAAACCCTACAAGTGAGTGGCAATGGGCACAGCAGAGGGTTATAAGGGTCCCTTTTCCAGGAAATCTTTCCCTGTCACTGCTCCTGCCAGGAAATGCTCATGAAATCCATCATTTCCCATCAGCACATTCACAGCCCACCAAGTTCATAGCTCTCCTTTCTGTGCTCCTCATTGCTCCCTGCTCCAGAGCATGAGTTTGTTGCTCTCAAGCCCTTTGGGGCAGGAAACAACGCTGCCGTGGCCACTCAGCTGTTGCAGGGGAGCACTGGAATCACAGCTCACTTAGGAAAAAACACTTCTGTAAAGGAAACAGCTTTCCATCCTCAGCTCCTGCCTGGCCACAGCCCAAGGAGGGGCAGGTTTAAAGAAGTTAAAATGAGTAAAGCTGGCTTGAAAAACGTCTCTACTATATTCCAGTGGAAGGAATGGCATTGGCAGAAGTTACTGTTTCTCTCTCAGGACTGAGAATCCTTCAGGGGTGTGCTGAAGGGGACAAGGGGCTCATGCACCCACACTCCAGCTGCCAAAGCAGCCCCTGATCCTGCCCGCAGATCCACAGGGATCTGTGCATCCATCAGCTCCCAGGAATGAGTGCTGTGTATCCACCAGCTTCCCAGGGATCTGTGCAGCCATCGGCTCCCAGGGAAGCTGCCGCTGCCGTTCTGGGTTCATTCTGTAGGTGGAAGTGTTGCAAAGCCCAGCTGAGCATCCTCTGCTCGCACACACAGGGTCTGCTGGAGCAGGACACACCAACACCCACCAGAGGACAGGGCAAGGAGGGGATGTGCCCAGAAAATCCTGGTCTTCAGAACCAACTTTTTATCCAGGGGTCAGAAATCCAAGTGCTCCCTGTGCACAGCTTGAGCAAATGAATTACCACCTCATCCAGCTCCAATTACTGCTCCCATCACCCTTCAAGGTCATGCTGGGGCTATTTTTAGAAGGAATCTACAAAAACAACCTCCAAACAAGACATCATCGACCAGAATGAAGTTGGCAGCCCATGAGGCAAAGCTGCTACTTGGTTACCCCCACAGTGCCTATAAATCCTCCTCCACTCTGACCCTTCCCAGATGCCTTTCTGCTGCTCCTGATGGTCCTGTTTTGGGTTCTTTTCCCCAAAGGCACAAGTAGCTCTTTGTTCAGGACTTTATGATGATTTAAATGCCCCACTCGGTGCTGGTAAGTTAAAGCAAATGCTGCAGCCAGCACAGAGCTTCTGGTGCACAGGAAGCAGTTGGAGAGGTGATGCTGGAAGGGATTTCCACACAAGCCAATGAGTCATGACAACATGATAGAGCTGAGTTCCTCAGGAGCTTCCTTGCATGAAGACAGACAGTGCCCTGCCTGTCATTCCCTAATTCCCACCCTCAGCACCACCTGTCACTGGAGCAAACAGCATTCCCAAATGCAGCTCTGGGAGGATGCTTTGCATCCATTTTCCACTGCTAATCAAATGCTTCTCAGCTGGGCATGGAAAAAAGTGATGTCAAGAGAGGACAGCACGTGTTACAGGGGCATGGAGGAGCAGGATCCAGGGAATGGCTTCCCACTGCCAGAGGGCAGGGACAGGGGGGATATTCGGAAGGAATTCCTGGCTGTGAGGGTGCTGAGACACTGGCACAGGTTGCCCAGAGAAGCTGTGGCTGCTCCATCCCTGGAAGTGTTCCAGGCCAGGCTGGATGGGACTTGGAGCAACCTGGGCTAGTGGAAGGGGTCCCTGCCCAGGGCAAGGGGGAGGCTGGATGAGCTTAAGGTCTTTCTGTCCCAAACCATCCTGTGATGGTGATGGAGGTCAGTTGGGCAGGACAGAGAATGTGACCCTCAAACCAGCCCCACCAATGGAAGGAGAACCTGCTGCACTTGCAGTGACTCTCAAGGCTCATCTCCTTGTGCCTCTGTGCTCATCAGATTCCCTCCAGGACTTTCCCCAGAGCTCCAAGCAGGTATGTGCCAGGTGAGAATTATTCAGTGTAGTTAAGTAATGTTAACCCACAACAAATCACTTTCCATGTCACATAAATTGAGAGCTGGAAAATCCCACTTAGGTCACACAGTCCTGCAGCTCCTGCAGAGCTGCTCCTGACAGGACATTTTTCCATAGCTTTTTTCCTATCCCTTTGAATGACTCAAGCCCAGGAGCTCCACCACTCCCACAGGGACCTTCCATTGCTGCACAGCACCATGTGAGGACATTTTCCTCTCTGTCACACTGAGACTTTCCTTTCCTAAATATCAGTCCTTTCCTCCCATCCTGGACCACCGTGGGTTGTTCCACCCTTTTGCTAGTGTTTCCCACCCTCAGTTTTCACTGAGCCTGTCACCACAGTGTCTGAGTCCTTCTGAGCTCAGACACATTCCACTGTGAGGAGCAGGAGGGAGTGTGGTGCCTGCTGTGTGCAGAGGTGGCCTCAAAGACACGTTTCCAGTCTGTGCTTCGTGCAGACAGACCCACACAACTTCAGAATTGATCACGTGATCAGTGTCTTGTGGCAGTCGCAGAAGAGTCAAACACAATAACCACCCAAATTTAGCAAAAAGAAAGTCTGACCTGTGGTAATTGATGAACCAAGGGGTTAGGCTTCATCTCTCTTGGAAGTCTGGTGGCACTTGTGGGACATGACTTAGTTGTGTGTAAATCCAGTGATGTCACCACACATAACTTACACCACACGTAAGCTACTCCCAACTACTCATCTGATTAAACTGCAGATAAGTAAGAAAGATGAGGACAGAGTTTCAGCAGGGCCTGTTGGCATAGGAC
>NW_008677134.1:0-13182 GCF_000695815.1 Acanthisitta chloris
CCTTAAATTCTATGATTCTATGAAAATCCAGCTCCTAAATGTTTTTAACTCCATTTGGTAGAAAAAGAGCTGTGACCTATTTAACCATGCTTAACTTACAGAAAGGACAGGATTGAATAACTTAGGCCATCTGGGTATTATTTTGAAATGGCATTTTATTGTGTGAAGTATCCTTTTTTACCTTTTATAAAATTTTCTCTGTAAAGTGTCTGCATCTGAGGGATTTGAAAATTAACCAATAACTCTAGCAATTAGCACTGAGCTGTAAAAATGACAAGAGATGATCGTGGAGACCAGTGATGAGGGGCATCCTCAGGCGATGGGACTGGTGTTGGTGCTGTTCAACATCTTTGTTGGTGACATTGCCAGCGGGATGGAGTACAACCTCAGCAAGTTTGCCAATGACATCGAAGTGTGTGATGGGCTCATACACAGGAGGGAAGGGATGTAGCATCAAAGAAACCTGGACAGGCTGGAGAGGTGGGCCTGGTTGAACCGAATGAATTTCAATGAGGTCAAGTGCAAGGTCCTGCATGTGGAGTGGGGAAATCCCAAACACTCATACAGGCTGGGCAGAGAATGTATTGAGAGCATACTCAACGAGAAGTATGTATTGGTGAATGAGAAGGTCAGCATGCCCTAGTCATGTGCACTAGTGATGACATGGGGCTAAAATCGTGGTAGCTAAAGTAGGCCTTAGTGATGAGAATGAGCATTGTCTTATAGAACGATGTGAACCGACCCCTATGGACCTACCTGTGTACGTACACCTGTGTACCTACCTGTACGTACCCACGTGTATAATAGAGAATTATACAGCAATATATGGGAAAAGAAACTCGAACTCATGCTTGGGTGAAATCAATATACACACAAGAGAACAATAGCAAAGTAACGATTAACGTATGATTATACAACAGTTATGTAAAAAAAGGGTATAAAAATGTATCCATCTCAAATCCATGTCAGAGTCAGATTTGGGTTTGTCTGTACCCCTGATTCCCAGAGCTCTTCAATAAAAGCACCGCATATAATCATCCGGTGCTATTGTGTGTTTTCCATGCTAACACCAGCAGCCCAGAAACCCCCTGTGCTCTGGGCTTATCACCAGCATCATGGGCAGCAGGTGAGAATGAGATTCTGCCACTCCACTCAGGTGTGAGCCACCTGAAGTACTACCTCCAACTGTGATGTCCCCAGCAAAGGAAGGGTATCAGCCTGTTAGAGCAAGTCCATAGGAGGCTATGAAGACCAGAGAGCTGGCGCACCACTGCTCTTGAGGCAGGCTGGAAGAGCTGGGGATGTTCAGTCTTGAGAAGAGAAGGCTCTGGGGAGACTGTACAGGCCTTTTCAATGCCTAAAAGGGCTTCAAGACAGCTGGAGAGGGACTAAGTGCCACATCCAGTCTCATCCTCAGAACTTCCACGGACAGTGAATCTACCACGTCCCTGAGCAGCCCATTCCAATGCCTGATCACTCTCTCTGTAAAAGTATCTCTTCCTAATATCTAGCCTAAACCTCCCCTGGCAGAGCCCTCTGTCTGTGCCCTCTTGGCCTTCTGCTGGTTGCCTGGGAGAAGAGACCAACCCCCACCTGACTACTACCTCCTTTGAGGGAGTTGTAGAGGGTAATAAGGTCTCCCCTGAGCCTCCTCTTCTCCAGGCTAAACAACCCCAGCTCCCTCAGCCTCTCCTCATAGCACTTGTTCTCGAGTCCCTTCACCAGCCTCATTCTTATTCTCTGGACCCGCTCCAGCACCTCAATATCCCTACTGAACTGAGGGGCCCAGAACTGAGCACAGGATTCAAGGTGTGGCCTCATCAGTGCCAAGTCCAGGGGAAGAATCACTTCCGTGGTCCTGGTGATCACTGTTCCTGATCCAGACCAGGATGTCATTGGCCTTTTTGGCCACCTGAGCACACTGCTGGCTCATGTTCAGCTTCCTGTCTATCCAATCTCCCAGGTCCCTGTAGAAAATAAGGATACCAAGTCTTTGAGGAACTACCCCAGGGTACAATTTCTTTTTCATGTTTAAGAACCTTTTAAGGCAAAGTTTTCATACATGTGTGAGCCTCTCTCTCTGTCAAAATGTGGAATTTAATTCTTTATCTCAGCTTACTCAATTATTAGAAAAGGTTGTTATTCTTAAGTTGAAACCTTAGATGAATGATGAAATGGTGGGAGGTTTTTTTTAAAAATCATTCTGGAATTCTGGTGAATTCATCTGGAGACTCATGCCAAAGCAGTAATTCTGAACCAGGAAGAATGATATCACTCATTTTATATCTCTTTAAGAAAACAGAAAATAAGACTGCAGATTAGTTCCTAACAGTGATGAGTATTTTAACCCCAGTATCAAACTTGTATGTTTTAGAAAGCTTCTCTGGCTTTGTGTTAATTTTTCATCCACACATACATTTAAATATCCATACACAAATGCATTTCTGTCTATAATACCATTTGTTAAACTCTCTCCCTGATAAAGTACTTAATTTGCAGTAATAAATCTAATAGCTTATTATTATTTACTTTATGCAAAAATTGTTGATAGACAATACTTTCCACAGTCAGAAAACTCGAAGTCACGGATATTTAAATCTTGTGAATATGACCTAGTGTTATTGCTGTTTCTTGTGAGACATTTCTGAAATTCATGAGAAACAAAAAGGAAAATATATGGGGGTTTTATGTTCTTTGGAACTTATTCTTCATGGTAACACACTCCTGTTGCTTTATAACCAGCCAGTCAATCCTGAGCCATGAGATATAGCATTTAAATGTGTGCTTTAGCTAAGGAACAGAGACCAAAAGTGGCATGTGAGAGAAACCTGCCAACTGAATCCTGGGATGCATCCAAAGGAGTGAGGCCAGCAGGTCAAAAGAGGCGACTCTTCCTCTCTACTCTGCTCTTGTGAGACTCCACCTGGAATACTGCACACAGTTCTGGTGTCCTCAACAGAAGAAGGACATGGAACTGTTTGAGCAAGTCCAGAGGAGGCCACGAAGTTGCTAAGAGGACTGGAACATTTCTGCTATGAGGACAGGCTGGGGAAGTTGGGGCTGTTCAGCCTGGAGAAGAGAAGACTGCATGGAGACCTCAGAGCAACTTTTCAATATCTGAAGGGCCTACAAGGGAGTCAGAGAAGGACTCTTTGTTAGGAACTGCAGTGATAGGGCAAGGGGTAATGGGTTCAAACTGAAGGAGGGGAAGTTTAGGTTAGATATTAGAAAAAAGTTTTTTGCTCTAAGGGTGGTGAGACACTGGCACAGGTTGCCCAGGGATGTGGTGGCTGCCCCAACCCTGGCAGTGTTCAAGGCCAGGCTGGATGAGGCCTTGAGCAACCTGAGCCGGGGAGGAGGTGTCCCTGCCCATGGCAGGGGTTTGGGACTAGATGATCTGTAAGGACCATTCCAACTGTAAAATTCTATGAAACAGGAAATAAAATTCCTTTTTTTTCATTGTAGTTTATACCCAAATATCAGTATCAGCATCCTATGTACCACATTTTGTCAAGACATATTCTTGCACAATCCCTTTCCAGCTCTCCTGGGGGTATATTTAACTTCACAATGGCTACTTTCCCATGATGCTATAATATCCCTGAACCAGCATTTTATTATCCCTGTCTAGTGGAAATTTTGTTGGCTGTCTCTAACCTTTCCTTACCAAATAATGGAAATGGCTCCATTAGATTGAATTCTGAAACAAGAGTGTGAAGAGGGCATAGATTGCTTCAAGTAGGCTCATAAACTACACAATTTTAACGTTTAGTGAATATATATTTAAGAACGTAAGAGTATCTGTGATAGGAATTGAGTTTGTGTAAAGGGTTAACGGAGTAAGTAATACACCAAGTTATAAATGCAGGTCATGTTTTCAAAGGGAAAACAAAAAGTGAAAGGATTTTTGCAATTAGTTACAGACAGGGTTATCTCCATTTTGATAGCAACTCTACTTGAGCATTATCATGTTCGTATTATCTCATTTGATGAGGCGCACAGCAATGGCAATGGTGAGTCCTATGGCTGAGTCTGAACACCTGGAACACCAGGGCCAGAGCAGACAACCTCATCAGGAGCCACCTGCTCTGATGAGAGATTGGCATAGCTCAGATGTCAGAAGGACATCGCAGGAGATGGCAATGGCTCATGACATGGAGCACTGTGACCATGAGCATCATAGAATCATAGAATCATGGAGTCATCCGTGTTGAAAAAGACCTCCAAGAGTGTCAAGTCTAACCCTACCATGGTTACTAGACCATAGCACTAAGTACAACAATTAATCTAATCTTAAAACCTCCAGGGATGGTCAATCCACCACCTCCTTGGACAGCCCATTCCATTGCCTCATTACTCTCTCTGTAAAAAATCTCTTCCTAATATCCAGCCTAAACCTCCCCTGGCACAGCTTGAGTCTGTGCCCTCTTGTCCTACTGCTGGTTGCCTGGGAGAAGAGACCAACCCTCAACTGACTACCACCTCCTTTCAGACAGTTGTAGAGGGTGATAAGGTCTCCTCTGAGCTTCCTCTTCTCCAGGCTAAACAACCCCAGCTTCCTCAGCTTCTCATAGCACTTGTGCTTGAGTCCCTTCACCAGCCTCATTGCTCTTCTCTGGTCCCTCTCCAGCACTTCAGTGTCCCTCCTGAACTGAGGGGCCCAGAACTGAGCACAGGATTCAAGGTGTGGCCTCATCAGTGCCAAGTCCAGGGGAAGAATAATTTCCCTGGTCCTGTTGACCATGTTGTACTTGATCCAGACCAGGATGCCATTGGCCTTTTTGGCCACCTGAGCACACTGCTGGCTCATGTTCAGCTTCCTGTCTCTCCAAACTCCCAGATCCCTTTCTGCCTTCATTGTTTTAGTTTTCTACCTGTGGCTTCATAAGAGATGAAGATTTTTCATTCCCACTGCCAAATATGAAGGCTTTAACTTATCCATAAAGCTTAAAATTACCGAATTCCTATAGATAATTGTTTCTGAATATTTACTGTCATTAAACCTTTATATAATCATTCTGCTGTAAGAACATTGCTACTGTTAGGACACTATAGCAAAAATTCATGCATATGAGAAAACTTAGTTTTATTATGGTGGGGGTAAAATTGTCACTGAATAGCCACTGTTACTATCAGTAATAATGACAGAAAAAGATATTCTGTCATTATAATATAAGATCTGGGGTTATTATGGGAGGATAGATTTGAGGTATTTGGGTCAGAGGGCTTAATTAATGCAGGGAAAATGCAGTTACTTGATAAAGAAACAGAGAGACATTAATCTTTTTGTAATATAAACATGAAATGCACAATACCAGCTAAAATCTCAGAAAAATTTGTACTGTATTTCTGATTTAGAAAACCAGAAATGTTAAAGGGTGGTATTTATAATACTCCCCTTCTCCATTGGCTTAGAGATACACAGATGGGGAGAGAAATAGTATTAATATGTTTTAAAATATCTATTTTTGGGGGATGTATACACTTTGCAACATTTTTCAGCCAGCTGATGAGACATGATGTTGGCCAATTTAGCAAACAGTTGACAATCTAAAAAGCTTTTTATTTTCAATTTGTTTTGACTTACTCACACATTTCTTGCTGACAGATATATGATGAGATGGATATTCTATTCAAACATCCTTGACATTTAGCTTGTTAGCAATTCTAGTGGCAGTTCTCTGAGCGATGATGGAGAAACTATTTGACCTCTGTAACTGAAGTGGGCGAGACAAGGACATGAGGTTGTTATACAGGAGTGTATGGTTCAATTAAAGAGAGTCCATCTTGTGCTGAACCAGGTCCTCCACACAGTTTGAGACAGCGTCACATCTGCTGCAGTATACCTTTGTTCTTGAGGACTGGTAGACCAGCCAAAACTCTTCTGGATGTGTGAACCTGCTGTGAACCCCCCACTCCAAATTCCTGAAATCCAGTCTGAGCATCAGAGGGTGAAAAAAGTGGGAATCTAGAAACCATTAAATCAGTGCTGCTGCAAAATAATTGGTCATAAGTTGTGTTATCCCGACACTTGCAACCATCAGTCAAGTGTAACAAATCTGCAATAACAGAGTCAATAAGGACAGAGCTCCACTGAATATAGGCATTTTCCTAGCTTATAACTGCTAAAAATCTGCTGTAATAATTGCAAGTGAGGTACATCGCATTGCAAAGATGTTTTAATCATCATTCTCCTTCTTTCTGCCTAGTTTTGGATGAACTAGCTACTAACAGATAATTTGAGAAGGGTCACCTATATGCCTGCAAATGAAAATGCTATGTGGATTGTTTTCATATCAGCTATTCAACCTCCAGATTAACATTGCTTATTAGATGGATAAATGTAATGAAGAAAGGGTGTCTTAATGGTTTGAGAGGATCCTCATCTGGGGTTCAGCAAAGATGCCTTATATTTTGAAGAGGAGCAAGAGAAGATTGAGTCTTGTTTTCATGATACATGATAGCCTACATTTCAAAATGTAACCCTTTACTTAAAACTAAGAATAAATCACTCCATGTTGTAAATCCTGTCATCACTGATTTCAGCAAGAGTATCCCAACACACAATCAGTGTAGTCATACTCATGAAGACAACCTTTCCATCACGAATAGAAGAAGGAAAGGGTTCATTGATGTTCCCTGAACAAGCAGTCAGAGGAAGCCACTGCAGGACATGAATCCTCCCATTCATCTTATTAATGGCATTAACTCTGTATCTCAATTATGCCAGCTAATCTGTTAAATGAAGCTATCTCATTGATGACCAAGCATATATAGAAATAGAAGAATTACCCTAGCTGATAGCATGGTATTCTGTGCATTAAGGTGAGGAATGATGTATCTTAAAAATCTGTACACTTCAGTGCATATTTCATTGTGCTAGGGATAAATTATGCTGACCTCTTGAATGACACAAGGCTTATGAGTGAGCCTGGTTGGTTAGAAATGCCAAAAAAACCACCCTTTCCATTTTTTTCTACTCTACACTGATGCCAGACACAGTGAGTCACAGGAATCAACTGTCTGCCAGTCCCAGCTGGTACATTTTTGTTTTCATGGCTGATGAAACTTTTCACTTTTGCTAAATATGAAGTCCTTGGGCCAGAGGCTGACCAGCAAAATAGGATGTTGAACCCAAGTGTGTCAATCAGTCTTTATTGACTTGGCAAGTTTTCATCTGACCATGAAATAATATCTGCTGTTTGCCCTTTTTCTTTCTTAGTGCACAATGACAGTGGGAGCAGATTGCATATTCACTTTTCAATTTCAAGCATTGGTGTTTTTAATAAAACTTATCAATCTGATCTGGTAGTTTTATTTATTTAACTTTGTTCCACAACAATGTCTGGCAACATGTGGATGCATACCTCAGTTTATTCAGCTCTCAATCATTTAATTTGTAAGAAAGATTTCATCACTAGGAAAACCTGATTGCTAGAGGGATGGATGTTTCTCAGAAGCGAGGTTGACTAAGCATAAAGAGCAGCAACTTATGGTGATGCCAGTCTCACTATAGGCAAAGTAATAATGGTTGGGTCTGGCTCTTATAAATAAATCATTTTATGAGACATGTGATTTTCTTCATCACTCTTACCACAGAATGGGAAAACCAAAGCCATACTTTGTTTTTATGTTCACTGGGTTTTGTGCCTGCAGCACAGATGCATTTTAACTTTTCTTATAATCTACAAAATTAATGTGAGGAAGCTGAAGAGTCTGGGACTGTGGAGGAATTGCTTGCTTCTGTTGGTAAATTAATTTTGTGATAGCTTGTTGCTATCAGACAGATCTCTTTTTCATCTGCACTAAAGATTAGACTTCAGAACTTTGTCACTGCCTTGTGAAATGTCACTGAACAGATGGTGCTTTCCACTATTTTCTTGATCAGAACCCAGTCTGTCAAAGTGCTTACAAACATCTTTCACTTAAGCACAGCAGCACTCCAATTTGTATTCATTTTGTAATCAATGCTTTATAGATTTTGGGTCTTAAATAATCCTATCAGCCAACAAAAAGTTTCCTTAAAATGTAGAACTCAGTTACATTTAAGCTAACTAGACAACCTAATTCAATCTCTGACTGCAAAGAAGCCGTTGCCAAAATCCCTTATTTGTCAATACACTTCATTGTGGGTGACTGAGACACTAGAACAGGTGAACAGAATAAAGTAAGAACTGCATGAAATACAAATCAATGATAATAGCAGTTTCTCCATAAATAATGAAGTTTTTAACAAGCATATGTAAGTAGATTCACGGTGATTCCATTGTTTGATTCCATATGCAAAAAATCAGAGAATCAGAGAATTTAAGGGTTGGAATGGACCTTACACATCATCTAGTCCCAACCCCCTGCCCTGGACAGGGACACCTCCTCACTACATCAGTTTGCTCAAGGCCTCATCCAGCCTGGTCTTGAACACTACCAGGGTCGGGGCAGCCACCACGTCCTTGGGCAACCTGTGCCAGTGTCTCACCAACCTTAGAGTAAAATACTTTTTTTCACATCCAACCTAGACTTTCCCGCCTTCAGTTTGAACACATTACCCCTTGTCCTATCACTGCAGTTCCTAACAAAGATTACTTCTTCAACTTCCTTTTTGGCCCTTCAGATATTGAAAAGTTGCTATGCAATCTCCACGCAGTCTTCTCAGTCTTCTCTTCTCCAGGAGAGAGAATGGAGAAGTATTTGTAACCTCTTTTAAATCTTTGCTTTCTGGCTACAGCAAGCATTTATTTCTGATTTTTAATGATTTTTAATTTTTTCCCCCTGTGCACTCTTGATACATCATTTGAAACAAGCACAATAGGGAATGAAGCCAAAGGCCTCATTATGAACCAGCAACTTCATGATATTAGATACAAAGACAAGTATCAGCTAAAACATGCAATCAACTCTTAAAATCAGCAAGGACACATCTTCTGTAATCTGTTTTCATAATAGCCATGAAACTCTACCTTCATCTCAGCCTAACTTCGCCTTAAACCTTTGCCTCATGCTTTCCTTCACCATAATCAAGGATTTAGGTATAAAATATCAGCTTAGAATTTAAATTATCTTCCCCAAAATTGTTTGTCTTCTTCAATATATTCTTTTTCTTCTTCCCTCTGATTGCACCACTTGGAAAGGAAATTTGTTTATGATGAAAAACACGCATTTACAAGAGTGAGAAACAAGTCATGGAGTCACAGTTATTGAAAAAAAGAGAAGTAATGCAGTATTGAAATTATTTTACTTCAGGGTAGAAGACTTATCAAAGTGTTTCTTTGAGCTGGATGCCAGTTCATCCATTATAACATATATATTCTTTTCTAGATTGATTCATTACACAATTAAATTAAACGTCTCCTTTCTGGTGTTAGCCAAAACATCATGAAACACTGAATGTACTGATGGACAAAATATATTGTAATATTGATGAGTTGAAGTACATCCTTGACAAACACAATTCATGTGTTTTCTTCCATGTACTTCCACTTTTACCCTAATTTCTTAATTGTCATTTTTATCCTTCATGTACTACTCCCGATTGTTTTACCAATCCAGTCTGTTGCCACACATTTTGAGTGCAAGATTTTTGAGACAAGGACTATGTTATTCCTGTTTTTCATTACCAGTATCAATTGCCCAGTATGTTGTAGCTCACATCTCTGCAAAGAGGTGCAAATGAAATATTGCAACTGTTAGATGAAATAGCTAAAGGGATTACACGCAGAAAATTTGCAAAAATGCTGTTTCAGTTGCACTAGCAGCCATAATCTGGAAAAGCCCAAACTGCTGCAGTTCAGTTCTTATTCTTGAGTATGGCATGATGTAGGATTATTCTTAATGTACACCTAAAGAGGACTTCGGACAGGCACTTAGAATGATGACATAGGATTTCAGGAAAATGCTGATATTTTCACAATTTTTACTAAGCAAATCTGACAAACACTGAATCCTGTTTTTCCTGGATCCTGTTTTTCCTGGGACCAGGCTTAAGTGTGCTCAAATTCCTTAGCATAAATAAAATTTCACCTGCATTCTCATGCTTAGTGATAATTTAATAGACAAGAGCTTCAGAAGTTTCCTTGTGTTCTCATTCCTTCATTTTTTTCTCTCCCGGACTAAATCCTTGAAGAATCCCAGTTGTGGATTTTTGTTTATTTGAGGGTTTTGGTTTGGTTTTTTTTTTTTAATCAGCTCTAGATATGGATTACATGAGAGTCTGTCTATCAAAGGAATAATTATCTGAATAGTTATCTATCACTAAATAGTTACCATCTCCAATTAATGAAAGAATTATTCTAGACCAAGTAGGAATTAGTTTTGTGGGTGAAATACCAAGACCTACTTCAGATCTCTCTGTCCAGTTTCAGTACATGCTTCAAGCATGGGAACACTGAAGTTTTACACAAAAATGACTGAAGTAAGTTTACAAATGGACAATGATTTTTGTCTTAAATATGTTAACAGCCAATAAAAAATGGTTACAGACAAAAGAGGATTAGGCCTCAGATTGTGCAGATTTCATCACTAATTGCTGATCTATGCAAGTAGTCACTGATCTACTGTTTTTAAGTGGAATGAAACCCTCAGCTTTTTTTTTGCCAACATCATCGTCTCATCCCTCATCAGAAAAGTCTTCTACTGAGTGTCTGAAATGACATAATATTGGTACTGTGTATTTTCAATTTATTTTTCCACAAGTAAACCATTAATAAATATTGTGTCTCACTTTTAGAAAACTCAGCACGTGAGTCTTCATTTGAACAGATGGGAGGATAGAAGCTCCTGACATGAATCTCCAGAGATGCAACCTTAACTTCAGATCTACTAGGACAATACCAAAATAAAGTTATAATTTTACATATAGTATTTGAAAGGTTGGTAAACTAGTGTTTGAGATGGTAAAATGTGATTACAGCGAAGTCTACATAAGAGGAACTGTTGTACCTAACATGTTAGCTACCTGTGGAGAAAAAGCCAGGACAGATCACAAGTGTTAGAGCAAAAAACAAAGTTAAAAAGTTTTAAAAATTATAGATCCTTCAGTAGAATCTGTCCAATTATTTTCAGTAGAGAAAAAGACACTTCTAGTGGAAGATGAATTGAAGGTTGTACTTTATCTCCAGAGACAGAGCAGACCTCTGTCAAGCATTTCTTTCTACCTATGTTTAATGATATGCTGATGTATTCACACACATGCTTGAAGATCTGGCGAGTGATGAACAGGCCTTGAATCAAGATATGCATAAAACAAAAGAGAGAAATTTAATATTGGTATTCTATGACACAATCACAAGCTATAGCAGATATTTCCAGTTTAAACTTTCCAGGTGTTTTAGAATAAAAAGTTCTTTTTGTCTCTGCACTTAAAGCAGCTAGTAAATGATCATGAGACTCAATGAATGCACTGAAAAGTGGATAACACTGGAAATTCTGGTGATTTTTACAGTCTTCTTACTGCATCACCAGCTGGGTGAGGGAGGGGATTGTCTCACTCTGCTCTGCACTGGTGTGGTCTTACCTTGAGTCCTGGGGACAATTTTGGGTGCCATATTATAAGAAGGATCTGAAACTATTAGAGTTTTCAAAGGAGGCTACTAAGATGGTGATGGGCCTAGAGGGGCCATATGAAGAGCAGCGGAGGGCACTTGATCTATTCAGTCTGGAGAAGAAGAGACTGAGGAGAAACTTCACTATTGTCTCTTTTCAGCAGCTTCGTCACAAGGAGCAGTGGAGAGGCAGGTGCTGATCTCTGCTCTCTGGTCATCAGTGGCAGACCTGAGGGAATAGCATGGAGCTGTGTTGAAGGGATTAGTTTGGATGTCAGGAAAAGCTTCCTCACCCAGAGGGTGGCTGGGCACTGAAACAGCTTCCCAGGGCAGAAGTCACAGCTCCATCCTGCTAGAGTTTAAGGAGACTTAGGACAAGGTGCTCAGGCACATATGGTGGGAGTCTTGGGGTTATCCTGTGGAGGGACAGGAGTTGGGCTCAATGATCCTTATGGCTTCCTTCCAACCCAGGATATTCTATGATTCTGTGATTCTGTTTTTCTTTAAGGTAACACATCAGCTACCATTCCAACTCTCCAGCCAAAATAATATTCCCTCCCACTAAAGCTGTCTGGGGAAGGGTGAGAATTGCCTAATAGAGTCTTATGACTTAATGATAGACTTACCTGCTTTTAAGGAACACTGTGTTGCCAGATTCCTTCCCTGAAGAGGCTTGTGCAGGCTGAACAGGAAAGGAACACCTCTGAGGAGCAGGAGCCTGTAGCTGCCACTATCTGAAGGCTATAAACCCACTCTCGCATGCATTTCACCCAGTCTAACCACTTTCTCTTGCTAAGAGTTGACAGAACTACTACACAAGAAAATTGCCATGAGGAGATTGTACCATCATTAATGAATAAAATCTCTCTACCAAACCACATTATAAACAGGGTATCTTAACACTCCCCCTCCCCAGCTATTATTTTACTATGTCATCCTTCACTTCTGCCTGAAATATTAGTTATGAAGCCAATTATAAAGTGCCTTATAAATAATGTTTTACCGCTTATTGCAACCAATAAACTACAGTGAAGAATGTTTTGATGTCTTCCAAAAATGAGCTATGACACATTAGTATGAAATCTATTTTTCCATTTCCCATCCTTAAAGTTTACAGTTCTCTTCTCTCACCCTTCAGTTAAACCAAAAGTATCATTTCTGTTTCTGCTGGTGATTTAGCCAGGCACATAGCCATGGTAACACAGCCATCTAAGTGACAATAAAACACAAATCTAAGCAATAGTGACATTTCCATACACAACATCTCTGTAATTTTGATATTGAATGTACAAGCATAACACTGCTTATAGAATGCATCTTTGGTACAGAACAGCAGGCTGTGATTTCTGCATTTATCTGTAGATAATTGATCTACTCATGACCTAAAGGTGCAGAAAATATAATGTGCTCATGAGTTACTTCTGTGTGTTATAGAGAAAGTTAAATATGCAGGTGGTAGTAGTTATGATGCTGTGATTTTCAGCAATTCTAAATGGCTGCATTTTGCTTTCATTTGCAGTTATGCAAGATGTTTGACACAACATCCTTGTCTCTAAATTGGAGAGACATGGATTAGATAGGTGGAGCACTCAGTAGATAAAGAACTGGCTGGATGGCTGCACACAGAGAGTTGTGGCCAGCAGCT
>NW_008677135.1:0-5208 GCF_000695815.1 Acanthisitta chloris
GGACCCGCTCCCTGACCCCTCGGACCCGAGTGATGAGTAATTCTTTGGGTAATACAGTGACAGTGATGCTAACATCAATACAACTAGCAGCAAGCTGCTCGAAACAAAAAAACCAAATGAGTTAAAAATTGTCTCCGTTTAATTCCATCATTTGCATAGGCAACAGCCATGTTCACTTTTTTGGTAAGCTGCAGAAACTTTGCCCTGTCTAAATTTGTCTTAATCATAGAATTGTAGGGGTTGGAATGGACATTGAATTCAGATCATCTAGTCCCAATCCCCTGTCCTGGGCAGGGACATCTCCCACCAGAGCAGGTTGGTCAGGGCTTTAGTCAACCTGGAATGAAACACTGCCAGGGTTGGGGAATTCACAGCCTCCTTGGGACATCCACAACCTCCTTGGGACATCCATAATCTCCTTGGGATATCCATAACCACCTTAGGACATCCATAACCTCCTTGGGACATCCACAACCTCCTTGGGACATCCATAAACATGGAGTCCCTCTTTGGCTTCACTGTAGACCCTTCAGCTACTGGAAGGTTGTTATGAGGTCTCCATACAACATTCTCCTCTCCAGGATGTACAGCCCCCGCTTCCTCAGCCTATCTTCACGGAAGAGATGCTCCAGTCCTCCTTCCAACTTCATGGCCCTAAAGAGGTGCAATGTGCAGAACGCACTCCCCATGAGGAGCTTTCTCTCTCCACAGCAGTAGCAGTCCCTCTGGCACCCCAGCATAAATGTGCTCCTCAAAGGCACCCTCTGTGCCCCATCAGGCTCCACCAGCTGAGCTCCTCTCCTCTCAGTCCCCTGCCCTGTCAGCAGCAGCAGCAGAAAGCTGCAGCAGCTCCACAAGAGGTGTCTGACATGTGCCAAAGATCATAAAAATCAAAAATGAGGCTAAGGGCTAGACAGCAAAGGTACAGCACCCTACCCATCTTAAGCAGGCAGTGCAACTGCATAGCCAGGGTCTTCCAGAGCTTCTCTTGGAGTGAATGGATTGAGAGCAGCCCTGTGGAGAGAGGCTTGGTGATAGTGGTGGATGAAAAGCTGGACATGAGCCAGCAATGTCCATTTGCAGCTGTCCTGGGTTGCAGTGTGGGGGGTATACACACTTATTCTATTATCATCTCCACAAGCTGTTAGGGCAGGTGGGACAGTGATGGTTATCACCTTGTCCCTCCCTCAGGGCAATCCTGATGGCTCCCTCAGGGGCTGTCTCTGATTAACGGGCTGTCAAGGACACCTCCTCCCAGTGATCCTTATCCCCTTGTCCCATGGTGAGATGCCTCACCCCAGGGGTGGGGAGCCAAACATGCTCACAGGGATATAAGCTGGGGTTTGGACCAGCACAGGGAGCCCTTTGCCTGCTGCATTCCCAGAGGACAAGAGCTGCTGCTGGACCTTCAGGAGAGAATCGGATCTGTGGGATCACTGCTCCAACAGACCCATCACTCCAGGAGGACTGCAGCCACCATTTAATGGGACTGCTACTACACCCTGACTGACAGGGTGTCAGGTTACTTTCTGACTCTGTCAGGTTATTTTTTTTGTACTGTTGCATTTGTGTTGTTTTGTTGTGTTGTTCATATGAAATTGTACTTCTGACTCAGTCTCTCACCAGTTTGCTTTTCAAACCAGCACAGCAGCCCAGAAAGCCAAATGTATACTGGACTGCATCAAAAGACATGGCCAGCAGATTGAGGGTGGTGACTCTCCACCTCTGACTTCTGCTTTCAGCTCTGTAGTCCTCAGCACAGGAAAGACATGGACTGGTTGGGGCAGGTCCAGAGGAAGACTGCAAAAATGATCAAAGGGCTGGAGCATCTCTCTTGTGAGGAAATGCTGTGAGTGGTCAGACTGGAGAAGAGAAGACTCTTGGGCCAACTTATTGTGGCCTTTCAGTACCTAAAGAGGCTTAAAAGAAAGATGGGACAGACTTTTTACCAGGGCCCGTAGTGACAGAACAAGGGGCAATAGTTTTGAACTGAAAGAAGGACAGTGTAGAGTAGATATAAGGAAGTTTTTTTTATGCTTGAGGGCATACCAGGCTGCCCAGAGTTGTGATTACACCATTGCTGCAAGTGTTTAAGGTGAGATTGGACAGAGCTTTGTACAATCAGATCTAGTGGAAGGTATCCCTGCCCACAGCAGGGATGTAGACTACTTGGTCTTTAAATATCCCTTCCAACCCAAACCATTCTGTTGTTCTATAATTCTATGGCATGTGTGGCCAGCTGTCATGGCAAGAAGACCACTGCACATTCATTCATGGCTATGGGTACCCCAACAAGTTACAGCAACAGTCTCTAATTGTGCTGCAATCCTATCTCCTTGACTCTAAGCACTAGCTAATTTTTTAATAAACAATGAAAGCTGACAATTTTCACCCTATTTCTAAAGCTTTCAGAACATTTGGAAAAGCACATTCTTGAGACAAACTCAGAGTTGTTAACTTTGCTTATGGTCCCCTTGTGTGCTTTTGGGAGCACATGGTCTTTTCTCAGGCAATCACCTCTTCCAGACAATGCTCCCAGTCTGCCTCTTAGGCATGCACATAAACCCACACCCCAGCCCTGCATGCTAGCTTGATTTCACACCTACCAAAATCTTCTGACCGTCTTCCATAAGAGGAGCTGCTTTCCCAGCCACTTGTCTAAGTCAGCACCATAACATTGTTGTTACATCAGCTCTAGCATTGTGCCAAGCTACCTTTTCTAATAATTGTTGCAGAGGAACACTTGAAAACACAGCTGGTCTGAATGCCAGAATTTTATACCCATAAGATCATCTATTATTCTGACCTTTATGTCAGTTTAATGGTTTTCATGGGATCTCTCAGGTGATTTTGCAAGAACTAACATTTCAGCACTATGTCTAACTCTCCTCAGGCTGAAAGATCTATATGCCCATTCTATTGTGCACATTCAAAAGGTTTCTTCCCTCTATTGAAATCCCTACCCACACAGCCCAATCTAATAGCTGTTATTTTTCTCAAGCATTATTTTACTGCATAATGTTCTGAGCAGATTGCAATGTACTTATAGGCTGTATTTAGTTGCACTGATTTATAGCTTAATACTTACACCTGGCAACAATTGCTCTATATCCACAATCTCAAAAAAACCCCAAAAACCCAACAACTTTTTAGCTTACAGGAAAGTAGGTATGTGGGGCTGTATCTTCTAGTGCAGCCTTCCTGAGCACAGAGACATATGTCCTGTAGCTAACCTCCAACCTTGCCAGCAGTCCAATCGTGGCTCACTTTCCTCCTGATGAAATTCTGTGTGAACATGATGTCTGCCCAAATGCCAAGTCCTCTGCTATTCTTTTCCTAACAGTTTCCACCCTGTTGGTCAGCTACAGTCAAATCTGACTGGCAGGTGTAGGTCTCCAAAAGATAATGAAGTTCAAGTCTTGTGACAAACAGCAGGGAGCCAGGTAGAGGAGAAGGACTATGCTAATGAGGAGATGTTGGAAATGGTAGAAGGAAGGGATAGTTTCTGCCTGTTTGATATCCTGCCAGTTTATCAGTACCAACATACTGGCAAGTGCACCCCACGCATGTAGTTTAAGATGGGACTTGTAATGCTGTTTCTGGCCCTGCTGTCAGCCCAAAGATGTGGGAAGGAGCTAGTGGTAACACAGAGGGTTTAGTAGGCATGGGGGGTGGGGAACTAGAAATACTCAAGTTGTGGTGCATGTCCTGATTCCTGATGCAGGTATTTAAAACCAGTTCATAGTATAGGAAAGCTACAAAAGTTGCATAACCAGCTGCTCAAGTATTCCTGCTAAAAGGTACAGAGAATCCAGTGAGACCACTCTGCTACTGTACTTCACAATCTCCAATTGCAGAACAGTCTTTTCAGTGGCTATCACAACAAAAACGATCCAGGCCCAGTGTGTTGCTTCACTGGATATAGAGCAAGGGGTGGAAGAATGAAAAATGAAAGTTACTTTTGCCTGACTTTAACCACATTTAAGGTAAATACAGAGTAGTAATTTCCTGACAACTTTCTTAACATTTGTTTGCTTTAATAAAAAATAAAATATTACAAGCAAACAATGCATTTTCAATTAGGTAGGCTCCACTGAAATGCACTTTCAGACTTGATGCCCAAGTCTGCTGTACACAAACAAAGCCAATAAAACTATATGCTATGTTTCTATTGTGCTCTAATGAATAGACTGCAGCACAGTATGTTTAAATTATTTTACTTTCCATGCACTTGACATCGTCTGTCAAAGGCATCTTCCATAAAAAGGAAGGTTCTTCCCTGGTGGCCCATTTCAGGTGCTACTGATGTTCTGTCAACAAGAAATTAAGGAAATGGGTGATTGAGAAATGAACTTTGTCTGCATGTTCACATACAGACACTGCAGTTTTTTGGGATGATGACTTACCTGGGTATTAAACACAGCCTGGCCATGACAGCACATAGCAAGCTGGAACCTAACTTACCTGTTTTCTCAATACAGTAAATTTGATTGAGAAAGCCAAAGTTCTGTGCTAGACAATTCCTAGGTTTATTTGGAACCAGCTTAATCTTATTTACATTGCACTAGAAGGTGCATTATACAAACACACATTTAATTTTTTTCTTTTGATTTGAGGCTGCAATTCTGTCTGTGTGACTGCAGATTTTTATTTATATTTTTAGGAGCAGACTTTAGTTATTTTCACTACCATTTGTTATCCTAATCAATTGCCTCATAGACACCTGAGTTTCCTTGGCAGAACCAAGCAGTGGATCAAGCAAGTCATCTGGATGCAAGAGCAGTTTTCTCAGTTACAAAGGAAGCTATGCAGTTCCCATGTAAATTTCTTCTGCAACTTACGAAGAATGACTTAACTGAATATTTAGTTTGTTGAACAGAGGAATAGGAAACAAACTGAGGTGTTCTGTGTCCTGTGATTGCTCCAATTTTTTGTCTTCCATTTATAAGTAAGTGTAAAGTTAGGATTGATTAAAACCTTGAAATTAGTGTAAAGGTGTTTTTGTATTTGCATGAGTTAGCATGAGTTAGCAAATTTCAAATCAACAGGTGGAAGAGGTGTTACTGTCTAATATGTATCAGTGAGATGTCAACTTAGTCATGGACTGTGTTTGAATTTTTAGAGGGAGGAAGGAAGGAAGGAAGGAAGGAAGGAAGGAAGGAAGGAAGGAAGGAAGGAAGGAAGGAAGGAAGGAAGGAAGGAAGGACG
>NW_008677135.1:5254-34079 GCF_000695815.1 Acanthisitta chloris
CTTAAGGTAAGGAGTCAATGAAATATATATCCATGTACAGTTAATTACTCTAGTAAAATAAAGCAGGATTTGTCCAACAATATGCAGTTTACATATTTTGGAAACATTACATATGAGAACAAAGTAAGATGAGAAACTTGGCAAAGACTTGATCACTAACTTCGAGAAATACATGATTAACTGGGGCTGCTGGTCAGACAGAAAAATCACAGACTGCTTAATTTATTTAATAGAAAAGATTAATTAATTTCATAGACAAAATTTTCCATACTATCTTAACTATTTCCTGGTCTACAAGAATATGAAAATGTCACTGCTATTTTGCCTATCCAAAGAGTATTTCTAGTGAAGTTCATGAACTACCTCTATCAAAGAGGAGACGGAAAGAACTCACTGTTAAGAGAAATTACATATACATTTTTTAGATTTGGGTCATTGGTTTTGAGAATGTGGCCCACTTTTCTTAAGCTAAAAATATTTTTTCGACTACATACAGGCAAGATGGTGCTTAGTGTTAGCTGTTGAGATCTATCTCAACTTAGTTTCTATTTTGTATCACTACAAAGGAATAAGCTTCTTTCCTGAAGGTTTTGATTCACAACTGATGATAAAGTTAGCAGCAGCAACTAAAGCTGTAATAGCCTGAAGCAATCTACACCAGCCACTTCTCCAAGATCAGTCATAGAATACTAAGCACATTTTAAGTGGAATTAAAAATATAAATGCTCTGGAATAAGTGTAAAAGTCTATTGATTATAACATATTTAAACTAAAATAAATTTAATATATGCTTTAAGGATATAATTTCCACTGGGCAGGCTGAAGGTCAGAAAGGTGAAATGCTGGCATATAATAAATGAGTAGGGAAAATGTGTGAAGCAGGCCATCAGCATGTAAATCAGGGCAGGTGCCAGTTGCAGACATAGTAAACAAATTCGTCATCTGTCTAGGTACCATTTTTAACAGAAAATTGTGAATGTTTTCTGAAATCTTCACATTGCTCTTGCATGGCTAACAAGGTTTCTTCAATAGAATGCTCTAACCTATTTGATTCCTGTTTCATAAAATTGCTGTTTGTCCATCTAGAAACAGTAGGAATTCCTAGAAGAAATCTTTGGAGGTCATCTGAAGAAGCTGATTGAGCTGCATGGAGCATGTCATCTGTTGCCACCAACTCCTTTGCTGTGGGTGGAAAAGAGACAGTAGTAGAACCAGCAGAAAAGATATGTACCTACCAGTTAAAGATATATTATGTGGGGATGACAAAATTTAGAGTGGGGTATAGACACAAATACTGCTCTCTAATTTTTGTCTCTGTGAGCAGTGGACCTGGGAATAAAAAAGACCCAGACAAAGAGAAGAGAAGGATTCTACATTTCTCATCTCCCTTTTAGTTTACCCGGTTCTTTCTTGCAATAGAGTTTGTATATCTTAATTTGTGGCTCCTTGATTTATGTTTTCATGAAATGTTATAACCTAAAGCACCGCTTTACAGTGGTGAGGCATGAAGTGTACCTGGTAAAGCTGTCTTGGCCCTGATGAAGCAGCCTAGGTGTTGCTGCATTGTGCTCCTGGGGCAGACCAGGCTGTGAAGCTGATGCAGTCTGCTGCCTGCCTGCCTGGTGAGCCTGGATTTGTGAGGGTTCTAATAGCATCACCAGGCAGGTGCAAAGGAGTGGTGGTGACAGGTATGGGATGCTGAGCCACCACTTTGTGGAATGCCACTGATTTTTTCAGTTTGGGAAAGGGTGGCCTGGAAATTGCAGAGGTTATTGTTAGTTTGTATGATAACTGGAAGTTCCATACACAGCAAATGCACTCTAGACCCCTCAGACATTGCGGGGTCTAGAGTGAACACCAAATGCTTTAAAAAAGGATCAGGGGGATTTTCAAGGGTCTGAATGCAAGAGATACTAAAGAACACATCTGTATGTGCCCCAAAAATGTTCTGATAAATTTACATATTGCAGTATTTTTCTCAACAAAAGAATTTTATTTCTTTCTCACAGCTCTGCGCAAGGAGATGGCAATGAATCTTCATCTAGTAAATGAAAAAAAACCCACTAAATTCAATCTGTAGGCATGTCAGCTAGATTTGTGCTAGCTTTGACACAGCTGTGATTTGTGTGCCCTCTTATACATTGCACTGTATTAAGAAGAAATACAATTACTGATCCATTACGATAT
Organism: Acanthisitta chloris; assembly: GCF_000695815.1. NCBI lineage: Eukaryota > Metazoa > Chordata > Aves > Passeriformes > Acanthisittidae > Acanthisitta > Acanthisitta chloris. The sequence continues at coordinate 7,442 of NW_008677135.1, forward strand.
ATGGTACTAAAGTACTCAGCCATGATGACATAAAAACAGGGAAATCAATTTCTTGCATTCCAGCAAGTCATGTTTGTAAATAACTTAGCACTGAAAGCCAAAATGATGGCATGTCAAATGTAACTTTCATGAAGTATAACAACTGTATTATGAAACATCTCAGGATCACAAAGAAAGTTAGGTTGCTTTTCTCATCTGTTTACTTTTTTTTTGTTCTGTTTATGAATATAAAGAAGAAATTGCATGTGTTTCACAATTACAACTTTAAATATATTACAATATTCAAGTTATATTTGTGTCTAGATAGTCAGGACAGTTGTATAGTAAATAGAAATTTGTGACATAGTCCCTAAGTAACTCTGGCTTCATTGAAGGCATTGGCAGCATTCCCACATTTTATGTGGTACTAGGATTTCACTCGTTGCCCAGTGTAGACTGAAAGGCCAAAGTGGTGAATTTCTCAAGGGCAACAATATTTTGAATATGGGAATATCACTTAGATAGAATCTTGAGGTCAAATATTTAGCAAAATGCTTATGTTTAACTTGGAAAAATAATTCCAAAGGGACTCTGTGTCATTAGAGTACTGCTGTGATTGCCACCCTCCAAAAATCTAATAGCATCTCTTGAACAACGCACTGTCACTGTAATTTAAAAAACATCACTTTTTTTTCTCCCCCAAAAAAATGACTGTTGAAACCATGAGGTCAAAGCTGATTTAAGAAAACTCCAAAAGGCAGACTTACGAACATGTTAGGCATGAGATTAAAAATTACTCCCTAACCCTCCAAAATAAAGAATGAGTAAATTGACTTATGATTACTTAGATACTGGAAACATGTCAAAAGACAGGTATCCCTGGAAAGCATTCCAGTTCAAGCTGTAAGCATCTTGCATGGAAATATATTTGGAAATACATTAATTGACCTTTTCTGGACAAATATCCTCTTATAAAATATCAGAGATAAGCCTGAAAAGAACTCATAGTTCATAACAGACTTTAACTGAACTAAGTTAATTTACAATATATGAGGTATTAAGTTTGATTGAATGGCAGCAAAGCTCTTGATTTGACACCATGACCCCCAGAGGCATTCTGACTGCTGGCAAGAATCATCCTGGAAATTACTGAAGGCATTTATTGCACCATCTTTCTTGCACTCACTGCTGCAGTTTGAAAGCAATGGTAATTTCACTGTTTGTGACCAGATTGTGTCTGATCTTAGTGCAGATATGAAAGGAGAGATGGAGGCTACATGATGTCTTTTTATTTGTGCATGGAAGATTGCTGGTTCTCACCTCCATCTCACAGGTGGAGGAGTGGGGAAGATGGGTAGCTGTGGTCCTCTCCCACATGCCTTTCCAATGCTTCTGAGGACCTGGGCATTGGGAAGGATTCTGCCAGGAAGTCAGACAAAGGCTCTCAGAGTAGTACTTCATACTGCATCAGGCACACTTCCCTTGGAGATATAGGAGCTGAGGAGAGGAATGTGCCCCATAAGGGTTGAAAGTCAGCTGTCTATATCTTTCAGACTTAGCAGCACTGTGTTATTAGATAATGTTTTCATTTACAAAGAGGATGTCTACAGCTTCATCTATTTTTATACAGCATCTGTGGCTCTTTTTCACTGGCCAACAGTATAAGGCTCCCATGATCTTCATCCAGTGTTATTTCCTAGTCTTGGTTGTTGAAAGGAAAAACAAACACCCACAGTGGGGAAGTTTATAATTCTGAGGTTTTTTCCTGTTAAAAAATAATATATGTGTAAAAAGCTTAGACACTAAAATTTCTACTTTGAAATCTTTCTAGGCTGTGAAACCCTATTTCTCTTCTCCAAGTTCTTAAAAGGCAGTTTTCAGTCCCAAAGAGGTTCTCCATGGAGAAATTCTTTAAATGCCCAGTGCTTTATCATATTCAGGCTCTGAATTTAGTTTATATGTGGCTTCTTTTGTCACAAAGGGACACCAGATTACTTTGGAGCTTGTAATAATTTTTCAGACCTTAGACTCTATCAAATTTCCTGGCATTACTGCAAACTCCCACAGACTCTTTAAATGACATATTTCTGCCAGCCCTCAAATTTTCTTGCAGCCTTTTTTTTCTTTTCCCAGTTTAACATTACATTTTTAAGCTTCACATTTTGTTTTTTTTTTCTGGTTTATATTGCTCCCTATGTGTCTGTGACCAGTTATCGTGACCACATGGATCAGCAGTGGTTTCAGTTTTGGACATCATTTCCCTAGACAACAGCTAGGAGCAGAGCTCAACAACTGTCATGCATATTCTGTAAGGCATACTGCATACTAGTGAACCTATTTGTTTTCCTTTCTGCACAGGCATCCTTTCTGCCTGCCATCTCTAAATATCATTTATATTCATCAAATATCTTCACTCCCCTAGCAATTAAAAACTAAATAATTACTGAAGTCTCTTCTCACAAAAGATTTATATTACTGCCCTGTTGGAGAAGTGTTTTTCTTTCTTTAAAAGCTATGCTAGAGATTTTCTTTATAGATAAAATTCTTCAAGACTGATTTACCATGTCAATTTAATATGTTTCATTCGTTCCCTTGGCATGCTGAATTTTCAGAGCTGACAGATAATTTGCTGTCAAGAGAAGAAGCATATGGCAGTTCTAGGTGAGAAAATATCATTTCTGAATACATAACAAATATGATTCCATATAAACTTCAGAAATGGCTGTATTTTATTTTGGAGATATTTTCCAAGTCATAATGTATTACATACACAGAATAGTCGAGGTTGGAGGGCATCTCTGGGAGTTGTCTGGTCCAACCTCCTTGCTCAAGTTTTTTAAATGTACAAGGATGGAGATTCAGCTGCCTCTCTGTGCACCTTGTGCCAGTCTCAGTCATTCTCACAGTAAAAAAGAAAAAGTGGTTCCTTACATTCAGGAGGTACCTTCTGTGTTTCTGTCTCTGGTCCTGTCACCAGGCACCACTGGAAAGAGCCTGGACATGTTTTCTATGTACCTTCCCTTCCAGTATTTATATACACTGATGACATCCCCTCTGAGCATTCTCTTTCCCAGGCTGAACAGTCCCAGCTATGTCAGGCTTTCATCACAGAAGAGATGCTCCAGTCCTCTCATCATGTTCATGCCCCTTCTCTGGGCTCGCCACAGTATGATCATATCCCTCTTGCAATGCATTATCCAGGACTGGACACAGCACTCAGAGTCATATCTACATTATTTAACCTGCAGTACATAATTTGAGATAATTTTGAAATACTACCTCACCTCTAGTGAATCAGTTTTGTAGTTCAGCTCTGCAAATAATTTTTCAGAACAGAATCCATAAATGAATGATTATTGACATGCACAATGTAATGTTGCCTTAATGTTCATACAGTGCTTTGGAAATTCATGCCACGGTGAAACATGTTCCATTGACCACAGAAGGGTGCTGAAAAATGCCAGAAATGGGCTAGCATGCTCATGAGTGTTCCCACAGGTGGAGGACTTTTAAGGGCACAGCCTTGCATATTCTCACTCCTCTGGAAGAGTTTTACAAATGCAAGTTGTCCTTTTAGTTGTAATTCTATCAGTTAGGACTATCTGTCGTCCAGTAGGACAAGCCAGCGAAGAAAATGAAGAGGTTACACAATCACAGTGGACCAAGAGGAGCATCAGTTCTCTGTGCATTTCATCCACCAGTCTCTACAGTGTTGTCAGTGGTAAAGAGAGGTTACACGGGAAGAGTGGCCACTAAAACCTGTCTGTTTGGGGTTTCAATAAATATTTCTGAGGAAGGCAGGCAACATTAGTTGAAATTATACAGATGGAGTAGAATGATGCTATGGTAAGGAACAGTGAAGACAGTCACAGTAAAGTTTGCTGACACATATTTGTTTACCTGAGCTATGTCCATTTTGCAAGTAGAGAACCTCAAGCAATAAAGGTTCTACTTGTCCATTAATCTTTAAAGCATTAGAGTCTACCTGTATTGGAGGCCTTATTTGAGAGAATCAGAGCAAGATAGTCTGCTGATAATTTCAGTCTCCCATTTGCTTCAAGCTGGTCTAAATGAAGAATTTTGATAATGAATGCCTAGGTGACTGGGCATCATCTCCAAGGAAGTCTTTGGAATAGCTACCAGCCTCACTTTATTCTATCACATCTGAGACATGCACTTTATAACCACAAAACCGAGGATGCTTCCTTCTTGTCTGTCACCAGGTTTCTGCCATTGTCTTTACTTGTTCCAGTGTTGTCCATTATTTCACAATACAGTATAAAACCTGGCAGATGCTGTTTGTGTTTATGTTTTCCTTCTTTGCCTTCAGCACTGAGAGCCATAAGAGTCTTAGCACTTATATGCCATTTGCCCTTCAATGAAGGCAGCTGATGTGCATTCTTCCCCTGCTTAGATAAAGAGCAGTTTAATGAGATTTGTGTGCTGTTTCTGGTAAGAGGCCAGTGGCTGATTAGTGAACTGGCAGTATAGTGACTTCCTCCTTTAGCCTGCTTTATATTCACTGCATGTTGGTGTACAAGTGTAAAGTTTAAAGCCAAATATTTAATGCTGTTTCAATGATTCCACACCCAAATTTTCACTCACAAGCACTCTCATGCATGCAGCAGCCTTACTGAGTATTATTTAATTTCCAAAGTTCATAATTGAAACAGAAGACATAGACATAGGCTCTAGTTGTGTAGAGATTCTATGCCTCACATTCTATAAATTATATTTGATTTTATGTATTTTGAAGTATCTTTAAAAATACTTTGATAATTAAGATTTTTGTGACCATTTATCATTAAGTACTCAAGCATGACTTAAGAAAAATTGTTGCACATTTGGATTTTTCTTCACATGATGAACCATACTTGTGCTAGTACTTTATCATATTTGCAGGATAAAACTTCAGGGGAACACCAGAGTATTTTAAATGCCATTACACCTGGCTTGCATCAAGTAATGGATAGAAAAGGGTTACAGCAGAATACACCTATAAAAATTCTACTCTAAATCACACTATGCTGGAATGTAACAGTTGCTGCCTTCGTGTCAATGCTATTTGCTGATGCAGCTCAGTGCAGTTGAATCACCACAAGGGAAACATTTCAAGAGCTTGGTGTTCAAGCATCTCTTGGATGAAATCCATAAAAGAGCAGACATGAACTGAGTAATAAATCCTGTAGGCACATATGCTGGTGCCATGCAACGGTATCAGTACTCCTATCCCTGGTAGCAATTAAAGTAGCACAGGGTAGTCTACCAATATTTTTCCTTTTAATAAAAATTCTAATCTTCAAAGCAACAAAGTAAGAGGTGATAGAAATTTTTGTATAGCAATGATGTTCTATTTCCAGTTATTAATATGTCATACTGGGGAAATATATGACTGCCTTTGTTCCTGTAAAAGCTGAAACGTAAAAAATATGCCCATAAAGGCCAGGCCATTAGACATTTTATGCAGAAAGAGTCAAGCATGAAAGATTTTGCATATATCCACTAATGTGCTGACATTCTCAAATTCCACAGTAGTGTCTAACAGCTGGTACTATACACTGCAGATTGAAGGCTCTTAACTCATTAAAATCTACAGAGGACTTTCAAGCTTAAATAGCTAGAACGTTACAGCCTACTTTTTGCAGGGTTATGAGTCAAAAAATATTAGTTTTCAGGACTGGGCATACTGGACAAATACTACAGAATTTCAGCACCACTGTTAACTGGCTGTTACAAGAGCAAATCCACCCTGAACCACCTGTGACCCTCTCGGTCTCTCCCAGGGCTTCTGAGGTTGCTCTGACAGCTGTTGTTTTTGGCAAAGTACTTCCTAAAGATCACATGATAAGATGTGAAAGTTATTTTGCCAAAAACATAGGCAGCATGCAGATTAAAGCAAATAATGGCAGATGAGTAAATGGTAATTAGCTTGCATTACAAATAATGAAATCCTAAATCACACAGAGGCAAGTTGCAAGTGGCAAGTAGTTATTAAGCATGTCCAGAAGAGCTTTCAGATTGTCTCCATTGTGATCTATTAACATGTTTCTGTATTAACCTTGCTAACCTACAGATTATGAGTGGCCATTACTCGCTCAGGAGAAATACAATTCCTTTCACACAGAGTGTTTAATGATTAAGAACAGAAAGATAAAATTTTCATATATTTTACATGTCATTCTACTCTTTTCTGAGCGGTTCCATTGATTTCATGCTTGTTTTAATGTGAATTTGACTGAACTAAATTTGGCCCTTCATATCTAAGTCAGTATTTTCATTTAATTCCTCTAGTGATCTGGGGTCCCACAGTGCCCATTCAGAGCAGCACTAATTATCTCTGTGCTTGCGTTTCCTGTACACATCCTTTCCAAAGAAATGATACTAGCAATGCCATTGTAATGAGGACCAGGTTGCTAGTGAAGAGCAGAAGGATATTTTATACTTATTTTTAAATGAGTGATTTATTCTCCAGTCCCTCATTGGAAAGGTAACTTCTGTTATATGACAGGTACAGGAAGGATTTCAATGTCTGTGTGTATAAATATTAAAATACGTGCACAGGGCAGAACTTTGTCTTCACTTTATTTCTTCCCAAGAAATGCAGAGGGATCACTGGGTTTTGCATGTGTCTACTGGTGAGTAGGGCTATTCTAAGTGCCAGACTTTCTTGCAGAATTCCTTGGAATGGACTTACTTCCTTTGGTCAGAGCATGAGATCTTGTGGAAGGGGCATTTTGGTTCATGAGAGGAACTCCAAAGGAGTTCTTTCCCTTCACTACAGTTTTGAAACATGGCACAGAATTTTATACAGCTGTGGAAGTGCATGAGCCTTTTTCTGCACTATATTCCAAGAAGAATCAAATCTCCAACTTGCCAAGAGGAAATGAAGTTGGCTTTGTTAAAGCTGTTGGAAGAATGTTGGAGGAGGGAAAAATCAAGATAAGACATATTTGAAATTCATTTGGGACTAGAAAGAGTAACAACAGCAAAACCTCTATACCAAGACTACTTAATACAGTCTGTGCAAGTCCTTTTAAATGCTTGCAAGAATTTGAGCTTTACTAGTCTTCTCATGCTTTTCTGTATTAATGATAAAATCCACCTAAAATCCGCCATGACTTAAATACATGTAGGCCAACAGTTGTTATCTTGACTCAATAATAGTTTTTGTAAAATCTGATTAATTTTTAATTTGTAACACACCTACATTTCACAAGGGTAATCACATAATCCAGATAATCTGGAGATAATCTGTTGATGACCCTAACCCAGACTGCACTGTGTTATATTCTGTGCTCCTGTCCATTCATGAAGCTATTTTTAACAACACCATTGAGAAAACAGTCTTTACTATAAATATAAAGGTACAGCTCCCCATCACAGCTGAAAGTAAACAGATTTATACTGATAAAAAATTAAGGAAATAACGGCTGAAAGTAGCTTATAAGGAAGGCCAGATGACAGTGGCATAGCTGTGTTGGTGTTTTTTATTTATAGCAGAAGCCCTTGTTGTATTTTATCAATTAATGACATACTTATGTGGGGTTTTTTTCCTGCTTAATGGTTCTTTTACTTTTTGAGTTGGTGAAGAGAATGTTTTGCCATGGGATAAGAAATAGTTTCACTTTCTAAAGATTAACTTGTTTTAGCACATACAAATACATTGACCTAATTGCTTGGATACCTTTTAGCCCTCCAAAATAGAATGGATGGCATTTACTTTCTAAAAGTAACATTTTAGATAGTATTTATAGACATGATAATGGATACAAAAATGTAAAGAAAGAGAAGAACCACCTTTCCTTTTAGTATGAGAAATTTGCAGTATTTTATTGCTGAAGAGATTGCAATTAAACAGCTAATTAATCTTTGTAAGTGGTTTGGTGTTTTCCTGCATGTTAATATCTGAGTTATCAAATCTGAAAAACTGATTCTGTGGCTTGTCTCTTGGATCAATAGTTTTACTATTTTTTCAATAAATCTGAGATGTGTAAAAGAATGTTTAGATTTGCAAATGCCTAAGTATATTTGGGAAATTAATAAAATAAAAATCCAATTGAAAAGAAGGACAGGGTTTACCTGAGTTCTGGGATAATTTTGTGATCTAAGAAGATATATAATTCCAGTTATTAAATTTGGGGTAGAAAAATTGCAGTGCTGAAATGCTAGATGCTGATAAGAGCAATTTTTTTCTAATTTATAGCTCTCTGGTAATTAATGTGGCAGCCAAAGCAAGTTAGTATACAAAAATGACTGGTTAGTTATTAAAATTACATTGTAGCATCATCTGCGTAAATTTCTCTGGAGCATAAGAATGAAAAAAGCGGTTTTAGATAAATTGATTGGGTTTTTTCCAGTTACTTTGCTTAAAAAGTGTGCTAAAGGATTAATTGAGGCTTTGAGGCAATCAAAAATGAGTTGATTAGATTTTGAATGAAGCCAGAGTGAAAATTTTGACGTTATGAATCATTCAACTGTGTAAAGTTCCATCTGAAAAGAAATGGTTGGGAAGAAATCAGGCAGAGTGTGAAGCAGGCATACATAATTACCCTTACTCAATAGGACAAAACTAGATATATTTGCATTACTGGGAGAATGAGTCGCCAGGGACTGACTAAGGCTACAGGTAGAGTTAACTTCCTAAAAAATTATTACATTTTCTTTTTCCCATATCCATCTACTTGTTTTCTACCTTCTCCACATAAACCTTCTCTTCTCCCTGTCCTTTGAAACTTCAAGAGGCCAATCCTGAGCCAGTCTGTGTGCAGCAAAATGCTGGGGCAACCATTGTCCAAAAGGGATCACAAAATATCTGCTCTCTGTGGTGTCTGAACAGGACTCCAAACAGGAGTGCTGAAGAACAGGGAAAATAGGTCTGGTTTGTGAAAGAAAAGGAGGTACTTACTCAAATGGTGTGTGTTGGGGAGTCTGGGTTCTGATAGTAAAGAATAGCAGATCCAAATTTTATTTCCTTATGACTACCACACCCAAGGTGGCAAAATTGTTTCTCTGGGGATATCAACAAACAATGACACATCAATGATGTATCTGCTTTCCAGCAGTATGAATTTTTTCTCCTCTTCATGTACATATGCTTGCATTACACAAGAGGAGTAGAAAAGGAAGACTTACTTTTCAGCCTTCACTCCATTTTCATTGCAAAATTGCCTTAGTTAGACTCTGTGAATAAATCATAGGACCTCTTTGGGTTTATGAGCCTTCCATCTAACAGAGCAATGTGAACATTTAGAAGACACCTAACTTTCATCTGTTCCAATAAAGAAATAAAAATTCTGCTTAAGGCTGGCTCTAGCTGTTTATATCATTAGTCAAGCAAATTTGCTTCATGCTGGGTAAATGCAATTCTGATCCCAGAAATTGTTCTGGCATGGATTTGCTGTGCTCTTTTGAAGAGAGATATGTGCACTCAGAGAAGACCAAATTCATGAGGCTCCAGTCTGTTACACCTACTGCAATGAAATGCTGCAATGGGTATTTTCACTCTATTCACTGCTTTAAGGTTCCACTGCTTAAGGAATTTGTGCAACTAAGTGACAGAGAGCAGGAAGGAGGTAAAATGATAGGATCAATCATTTGAGATGCAAGGTTGCCTTCAGAAACTTCTTGGAATATAGTTTTGATCTAGAGATCCTACTAGAGATGTCTGTGCTCATAGCCAAGTGGAAGTCTCTTTGCTCACTTGGTGCCAGAATTACCATTCTTATCCACCTTCTTTTGTGTCTCTGTTAGTCTCTTTCCCATCAAAAATGTGTCAAAGAGTAGAAGAGCCAGTGAAGGGTAATAGCTGCTCTAGCAACAAGGAGTCTGCTTTTACTGCCATTTCAGGACTTTCATGGTGATGAAAGGCATATCAGCTTCCACTCTGTTCTGAAGAGTATGGAGGTGTGCTAAAACCCCTGTTTGTTCAGAAGATTCCCTGGCCTGCCAAAACACACATTTTGTCTGAGGGTCCAGCAGCTGACTCCTTTGGCTACATTGACCTGGAAGTTTACATATCAAAAAGCAACAAGTGAAAGCAGTCACTACAGCATTTTGTAAATGTATGTCACATGTACTATCATTACCTGCTCCCTGCTGAGGGAAAATATTAGTTTTGATATGGGCAGATGTGGCCAGTGACAAGTGACGTGTCAGGACAAGATATCTCCAGAAGCCACTAGATGAGTAAGGGTGTGTCCTGGTAAGGAAGTGGAGAAATTTGCACCTTTCCAATAACTTGTGCAGGAGCTGTGGTCAGAGGTAAGGCTGAAGGTCAAGCCGCTATGAAGCTGATGTGCATTTGTTCCACTTCAGCCAGGTCTGGGTTTCAAGGTCTTATTCATCCCAGACAATATGTGTAGCTAAGCTACCAGTTGCCCAAGAAGATGTATTAATATGCAGTTACTTTTTAAAAAAATCGATATGCAGGACTGGTACATCCTGACACAACTTTAAAATGCTAGTTGGAATCTGACAAAGACATTTTTGGTATTTATTTTTCGTTGGCATTTTTCTACACATGTGAATTCATATGGAGAAGTGAAGCTCTGTCTAAAACAGGAACAGTAAGTGTCATTTCTTGGGATTGGGACACTGCTGTAAAAAACCAAACCAAACCAGAAATACATAGAAACAACGCAAAAAACCCCAAACACAGGAAAAAAAGCCTGAACAGGTTAGAAAGATAATTCTATGGTGTCTTGCCTGTGGTGAGCACCGAGGTTTCCCTCAAGTAAACATGCTGTAGTCTTCTGAAACTACCAACTGGAAGGTGGGCAACTCCATGGTGCCACAGCAACTGACCCCACACGGGTGTTTCCTCTGCTGAGATGGAAAATCTTACCTGTACTTTGTAGTGGGGATGAGTTCTGACATACCCATGCTTATCTTACCCATTTTTCTCTAAGAAGGAATTACCTATGTGTACCTTAGACTTAGACCTGCCACTACAGTCTCCATCCACAATGTATGTTGGAATATATAGTGTGCAACTTGTTTGTGCTGTACCCTTTTCTTGAAATAAAAAATAACTTATTTCCACTGAATGTATTGAAAAATGTGTGTGCTGGGGGAATAATACAAACCGCTCTGTTCTTAGAATCTCATGAAAAAGTATTAAGTATCAGACACCAACTTAAGGGAAGAGTCTATACTGTGAATGCATCACACATTTTACTGGGTCTCTTAATAAATATCCCAGATTTTCCAAAGAAATAATGTGTAATCATCTGTAACCCTCATAGTCCATGAATTCAGCACTTTCTGCAGTACAAATACATAATATCACAAGAATATTCACAGCTACAGTCAAAACCATGGCACATCACAAAACCCCCACTACCACTGGGGGACTTCCCACTGGAAAGCTGGGACAAGTAGGCTTAGACTGTTCTTCCATCCAATCATTCACTGTCATGTGTATCATGCAAAACTGACACAATAATTTGTTAACAAGTGTAATGTCTGTGCAGCATATCTCTACAACAATAACTACAAAAGCACATATATAACCAGATTGTAGGAAATACAGAAGGCAGACTACAAAATTCTTTGCCAACACGATATATCCTAAAGTCACATGTGTAAGTAACAAATAATAATTATAAATACTTCACATAACTCTTACCTTTTTACACATCAAACACTTTTACAAAAATTTCTTTCTGCATTACTGAAGGGAAACTGACAGAGAGATTTAGGTTGCACTCTCCAAAGTAGCACAAAACAGTGTCACCACAGACAGAAATAGTCCTGTTCTTCCTGTTCTTCAAGAAGTTTGTACCACACGAATGGGTTAAAGTACTGGAAAAAAAAGCCTTGTCAGTTTCTCTCAATGGTCAGGAAAGCCACAGCTAAATAATGTTGGACAAGAGTTACATTTTGTATTTTTGAAGATATCTTCCCACACTTTCAAGCTCTAACTATGAATTAATTAGGTAAAGTAGAACACTAAAATGCTGTTAAGACAGATTGTGACAGAAACAAAACTGTTTAAGTTCAATCCAGTTAGTTTCTGTGACAGGGTGAGGGATAATGAAGTTATGTTTCTGCAAAATGTGGAAATAATACTTCACATCTTAAACCCATCAGTGCCGAATGTCAGAGTCATATGAGATGTATTGAACTGCTGGGGATATAGCTGCTGCTGGAGTTCAACTTGAATGGGTGTCAAAATGAACACTTCCAGAGCCTATTCTGCAGCACATTGCTGGCCTCTGATCCTGTCAGTTAGCCACAAGTCTATGGAGCTGGATGAAATGCATCTCAGGATCCTGAGGGAACTGGTATTCAAAACATCATGGGGGTGACTAGTCCTATTTTTAAAAAGGGGAGGAAGGAAGATCCAGGAGCTACAGACCAGTGAGTCTCACCACTGTGCCTGGAAAGATCGTGGAGCAGATCCTCCTAGAAGATGAGCTAAAGCACATAAAAGACAAGGGTGTGTTTTAAGTGGCCAGCATGACTTCACTTGACCAGTCTGGTGGCATTTTATGATGGAGTGACTGCAACAGTTTGACAAGGAAAGACTGACTGATGTCATCTAATGAGGCTTCTGTAAGGCCTTCAATACAGACCCACATGACATCCTTATCTCCAGATCACAGAGACATGGATTTGAAAGGTGGACTATGGAGTGGATAAGGAATTTGCTGGATGAATGCAGCCAGATAATTGTGGTCAATGGTCCAGCTGGAGGCCAGTGAGGAGTGGTGTCCCTCAGGGCTTCGTCTGGGGACTGGTGCTCTTCAATATCTTCATCAATGATATCGATGATGAGACCAAGTGCACTCTCAGGTGCAGGTTTGCAGATGACATGAAGCTGAGTGGTGCAGTTGACACAGCTGAAGGATAGGATGCCATCCAGAGGGACAAGCTTGAGAAGTGGGTACATGAGGAGGCCATAAGGTTCAACAAGTCCAAGTGCAAGGTGCTGCACCTGAGTTGGGGCTATTCCAGACTCAAGTACAGACTGGAAGAAGACCCCATCAAGAGCAGCCCTGTGGAGAAGGAGTTGTGGGTTCTTATGGATGAAAGGTTGGACATGAGCCAACAACCCAGCTCACAAGCCAGAAAACCAACTGCATCATGGGCTGCATCAAAAGAGGAGTGACCAGCAGGTTGAGGGAGATGAATCTGCCCCTCTACTCTTCTCTTGTGAGACCCCAACTGGAGTGCTGCATCCAGCTCTGGGGTCCTCAGCAGAAGAAAGACATGGACCTGTTGGAGCCAGTCCAGAGGAGGGCCACAAAGATGATCTAAGGAATGGAGAACCTGTCTTATGGAAGCAGGCTGAGAGAATTGGACTTGTTCACCATGGAGAAGAGAAGGCTTTGAGGAAACTTTTTTTCTGCCTTTCCAGTACCTGAAGGGCACTTAACAAAAAGGAGAGAGAGGAACTTTTTATAACAGCAGATAGCAACAGAAGAAGAGGCAATGGTTTTAAACTGGAAGAGGGCATGGTTAGATTAGATGTTAGGAAAAATTCTTTACTCAGAGGATGATGAATCACTGAAACAGGTTGTGTGGAGAAGTTGTGGATGCCTCTTCCCTGGAAGTGTTCAAGGCCAGGTAGTGAATGGCATCCCTGCTCATGGCAGTTGAGTTGGAACTAGATGACCTTTAAGGTTTCTTCCAAACCAGACCATTCCGTGATTCTGTCCTGGCTTGGCCCTGGCCTTTTACAGTCTACCTTTTATGCCCTGGTGTTTTCACAAAGGATATTTTCAAAAGTGGTGATTCAGTACCCTAAACTGTCAGAATTCTGTTTTCCTCCTTCATTTCTTCTTGTTTTCCTTCCCTTTCTGCAGGTAAATATATGTTGTAACGAACTTGTTTTACTGTAGATTTCACCATATTCTTTTTTTCAACCAAAATTGACTTTTGGTTATTCGCTTGGCTCTAGCTTTTAAAGAAATAAAATGTATTGCTCTATGTTTAGATGACTAAAATGATGGTTCATAGAATCACAGAATCATAGAATCAGCCAGGTTGGAAGAGACCTCCAAGATCATCCAGTCCAACCCCACAGTCGTTACTCGACCATGGCACTAAGTGCCACATCCAGTCTCATCTTGAAAACCTCCAGGGATGGTGAATCCACCACCTCCCCCGGGCAGCCCATTCCAATGTCTGATCACTTTTTCCATAAAAAAAAATCTCATCCTAATATCCAACCTAAACCTCCTCCCCTGGCAGAGCTTGAGCCTGTGCCCTCTTGTCCTACTGCTAGTTGCCTGGGACAAGAGACCAACCCCCACCTGATTACACCTATTAATTATCTATTTATGATAGACAAAGCAAGTCAGAGACAAGGTTCCTTTTGACAAGAAAATCTTTCTTGCTCTGAATGAATAATGCAAATTGGAGAAATAACACTGCTCCTGCATTTTATGTGTAGGCAGATAATGTCCTGTGTTTCGGCTAATCCATTACGCAAACGAGCACTTTGGGGAAACCGCCATCTCCCAGAACAGAACATTGTGTTCTTACCATAGGAGAAAGAACTTTCCAAGTAAGATGCAGTGTTATCAACTTCATGTTTTAAGACTTTGGGTGCCTTGCCTTTGCAGTCATGGCTGGAGTTGAGCAGCAGGAGGTGGTACTTATTAATGGTCCTCCTTACTGTCAGCAGAAGCAAGCAGCTCCAAAGAGCCTGTGCCATCTCCAGCAAGGAGGAAAGCAGGGTGGTGCTTGATCCTCATGAAACAATAAAATAAAGTAGCAGGGAGGTGCAGAATGTACTGCAAGTATCTGCTCAGTACTAGCCCTTGGTTTATTTACTGATAGGAATCTACCCAGCAAGTCCTTAGAAACTGTGATAATGTTCTCTGGAAAGAGACAAGTTATGCTGCCTATTGCTGAAGAGATTTACTTTGATTTGCAGCCTTTGAATGCCCAGAGATTCACAGACTCTTTAAGGGCTTAGGTGAGGAAGTCCCTATTGCCTCAGCATATCCTATTTCCCAGAAAAACCTTCTTAGGCTGGCATTAAAGCCATGGATTTTATATGTATTGATAGAGAAATAACAGGGGAAAACAAGTCCGTAAGCCTCACACTATGAACTCTCCAAGGCAAGGAGTTTCATGACAAGGATTCCATTATGTATTCACAGAGTATAAAACAATGTGTATTTATGGAACATACATAAACGCAACATGCATGCTGCATAGAACTGACACATTTTTAGATGGTTCTGAAATAGGTAGTAATTTGATTATTATTACTTAGGCTTTTTAAGTTGCTGCTGTATTAAAAGCAGAAACAAAAAACCAAAGCCAAATATCTCTGTCTGAACTATTTAGGAAATAAATGCAGACAAGGTAGAATGTTATGACACTCCCTTAGAAAATGTCACCATTTTTCTTTTCACTTTCTTCATCTTAAACCTGTGGGTGGTGAAGATAGATGATTACTGTGTCTGTGGAATCACAAATAAACTGGGTCTGGGGAAAAGATCTAAATAGAAAGAAGCCAATAACGTAGCATGAACAGAAACAGAAACACAGAAAAATGGAGAAGAAAATAAGCTAATGCTCCATTGCAGTGTTTGACAGCTCCATGTTGAGTGTGGGGAAGATCAAATGTAATCCAAGGTAGAGTTGAATAGAATGTAGTTTGAAAAATACCTCAACACATTAGAAAGTTAATCCAAAGCTAAGGTTTACCTGTGGCATGGTAAACTGTGTGTGTAGTGCATGTGGCATAAACAGAACAGAAATAACATGGTCATCTAGAGCACATTTCCCACCGAAGTATAATGAGAAGTATACCCATGCAGAAAATACCAGGTGTTATTAATGCCTCCTGGACATCTGCATCATGGGTTGTGGTTGAGTCATGTCCTGTGAATTTTGTGTACACATTCTTGAAGGTAAAGTGTCTCTTCCTCCTCTGAGGCAGTAACTCCTGTCTGCAGCCGTTTGCTCAGTGCTCTGGTCTGTCCCATGACTGTACACCTATCGCGTCTGTTCTGCCACGGTCTAGTGACCTACTCGAGTTGCATTTGGGGTCTTGGAGTGGATTGCAGCATTGCTTGGTGATCATTTCTTGGCTCACAGCCTAGACTGAAGGTTTATTAAAAATTTTACGAGAACTTAAATGAGAATATACCCTAGAATCCCTGACTATGATTTATGGGTTTTGAAATTCAAGATTTATAATAAGGCACAAGAGATTGAGAACATACCAGGGAAAATTCTTCCTTGCTGTTTCTCACTTCATCTAGCAGAAGAGTAAAACTGACCCTCTGTTGCCACAAATTGATTATTTTCTCCGTGTCCCTGATATACAGGATTTTCATCCTGACTCTGGACACAGCAAGGTTTTTGTACAGCACAGAAAACTTCCTGAATATCATGTTTAGTCCCAAAACACATAGAGAGAAAAGACAGTGTGGCTGCTAGCCTTGTCTGTTTGTATTGATATAATGCTTAGAGGCTCAGCCATGTCCAGATAGTTGGCTACAGTCTCTGCTCATGTCCAGTTAGTTGGCTACAGACTGGGCATAGAAATCTGTGCACTGTGCACTGGCTTTTATGCCTCATTCTCATTGTTTTGCAGAATTCCTTCAGTTAAATTCACTTTGTTAGAGTTTATTTCAGGGCAATAACTACAAGGAACAAAGCAGAAATGTAAAAGCCTTCATACATAACCTATTATTTGATAACCATGTATACAAGAAGAATTACTGTAGGGTCTTACTATTTTGAATGAGCTAGAATGTTTTACTATTGTACACATCTTCATCTAAAAAGAGAGTTATACAACAATGGAAGAGCACACAATGGATTTGGCTCTCATGCCAAATCTCATCAGAAATTTTACATTTTTGCACCTCAAACCTCCTTGTGAAAACTTGTGAGTCTGTCAATGTGAGAAAGTGCTGCAATTTTCTAACATGTATTTGTCTTATTAACTGTTTTAAGCAACTGTTGTTACTTTTAAAATCTGATTTCCCACAGTTAAGCCAACAGCAGGTCAGTTTATAGCATCTTTGGGTGGAATCAATTACTCTAAAAATGTGTAACACAGGTTTGTTTTACACAAAGAAGTTTAGCTTTGTGAAACAAATCCTCTGCTAGAGGGTTGCTTGGAAGAGCTAAGAAAGTTCTGTGGATCTGCTTATAGTTCAGCAACAAAACAACTGCCCTCACTATCACAGTTCATATATTCTCCTGTTGTGGTGCTCTTAAGTACCATGAAATTTGCAGCAGTAGCACTTTGTGTGGAGCTATAGAGAGCTGTCCAGGATACGATTTTTTAGAGCAGAGTAAAATATGACACACCCTCTGACAGTAGAACACATGTTTAATCTCTCTTGAAGCAGACCAAGAATACAATGATAACTGGTTTGAAACCTTCTGTATGATAGATGCTAGAGACACATGAAAGTCATGGTATAGTAATATAACAACAATCATTAAGAGAAAAAACTTAGAGGAGTGAGGGAAAACAAGTCTGAGAACTGGGTTTTATTTTGCATTCTGGGCAGAAACATAAATTTCATCATATGTCTGTCAAAAGTGGTACAAGAAGCAGTCAAATAAAGTAACTCACAAAACATATGTGATAAGATTCTCTGAAGATGAAATTTTCAGACACCTGGGTGGAATATTCTTCTACAAAATTCTTGCTTGTGATGAACAGAGTTCTTAGGTAGTCAAGGTATTAGTGGAGAATTTTCGATATCTTTGCATTAATTTTTAATACTTTAATACCTGTGCAGTCAAGTCATGCTAAAGCTGGCTACGAAGGGATCATATAATTTTGACAGAAGAAATTCCTAAAACTGCAAAATACCACTGAGCACAAAACACCAAGATGTACTGCTATCACTTATCCTGAGTAGCAGTTACTCCTTGAGTAGCCCCTTGAAAGCTTTAAGAGCACTTTAGAATAAAGTGCTACTTAGTCTGAGTAATATGTGAGCTAAAGGAATGAACAGTTTGTCTAGTCAATCTTGAATCTTGTAACAGGTGCACAACAGTGCAGTAGTTGTAGAGACACAGCTTTTTGGCAACTGTTCAGTAGCTTCAGCACTGTAATCATCTTGCAGCCTTGGCATTTACAGTGGCCTATGCCGCTGTGAGCACCAAGCCTTGCCAACAGTAGCAAATCACGAGAACATGCAATCTAGTAGAGCTCTGAGGCTGGAAAGGTCCTTCACTTCATGAGAGATGAAAGCTACAGCTGTGGCAAATTCTTCATTTCTGTCTTTGCCAGTTTGACCTCACTGAATGACTCTTGTACTGAACAAGGTGCTGTAGAGGAGTAACTTTCTGATGGTATATTAATATTTAATGAAAAGTCTTCTGTATTCAGGGCTAATTTAGAGAAGATTGTGCTCATCATATTTTGTCCATAGGCTCCTAGAGGTGCATGCTGATCTAGGAGTCAGAGATGCAGCATGACTATCAAAGCAGCAGGCTTTCTGCCCACTTGAATGAGTGCCTTGAAAGCCAGTTGCTCATAGCCTGAGTGATGAGTCATTGTTCTGGTAGTACAGTGGCAGTGATGCATCATTACAACCAGTAGCAAGTTGCTTAAAGCAAAATTGTCTCAGTTTAATTCTGTCACTAGCATAGACAACAGCCATGTTCACTTTTTGTAAGTACAAGAAACTTCAGCCATGCTTGTCCTGTCTGTATTTGCCTTAATCATAGAATCCTAGAATTTAGCGGTTGGAATGTGCCTTACATCATCTAGTCCCAAACCCTGCCCTGGGCAGAGACACCTCCCATCAGATCAGGTTGCTCAAGGCTTTATCCAACCTGGCCTTGAACACTGTCAAGGTTGGGATCTCTAGTACCTCCCTGGGCAACCTGTGCCAGTGTCTCACCACCCTCACAGGAAAAAACTTTTTCCTTTTATCTAACCTTAATTTCCTCTCTTTCAATTTGTATCCATGTCCCCTTGTCTTGTCACTGCAGCTCCTAACAAAGAGTCACTCTCCAGCTTCCCTGTAGTCCCTTCAGCTAATGGAAGGTTGCTATGAGGTCTCCACGTAGTCTTCTGTGTTCCAAACTGATCAGCCCCAACTTCTTTATCTTGTCCTCATAGGGGAGATGCTCCAGCCCTCTTATCAACTTCATGGCCTCCTCTGGACTTGCTCCAACAGTTCCATGTCCTTCTTATATTGAGGGCAAGTCAAGGTAATAATTTGCTCACCTAGACTACATTTAAGTCCCTGTGCCTGGTGTTTCTCAGTGCCTAGCTGTACACTTAGGAACTCTGAATTTCTGAGGCTGGTAGAGAATTCACTACAGGGCTCAGATCTGGAGATTTGTGTTATCAATTAACTTTTCGCCTGAGCTTATGGGGCAGCAAGTCACATCCGCTTAGGGCACTTGCATCTCATGTAATTCTGTGGATTATGCAGATGAGCCTCTCAAAGAAAGCATGTTTTAAAACAGAAGTATATAAAGAGTACCTTTCTTGTGCTTGAGCTCTGTGCTCAAAGCCAGCAGGTAAGGCACACCATGCAGTGCAGTTCTCCTGCAGGATAACTCTTGCAGAATGAAAACAACTGGACCAGCATCTATGGACCAATGCTCCAAAGCAAAATGTAAAAGTAGAAATATATAAGAACCCTTCCCATTTGGGCAGTGGCACGTGCCCAGTGTCCTGGTTGGATGCCAGGGTCCTGGCTAGATCCCAGCTTATACTGAGCCAGGGGCTCTGCAGACAGAAGCACCACAGTCTTCAAAAGCAGACAGACTTGTGTCCTACATAATTTCAAATTGTGAATGAAAGAAATGTACCTTGCTAGGTAACATAGAGGCAGTATGTGCACTGGATTGAGCATGACAAGTGAGTTCTTTCTCTCCTGATATCAGCAGCCAGGTAAGGTATTAGTGCAATGAAGAAGAAGGAACAGTGTGTCAAGTGCATAGGTACCTTGATGCTAAACCTTTGAGTTTGCCTAATAACAGTAGAGAGATGACGCAAGAGAGGTCTCATGTTAGAGACAGCATGTGGGACAATTCCCTCCATTATTCCTTCCACTTCTCTCTGAAAATGTAGTCATTGGCTTTGTCTGTGAAAATGCATTTCATTCTGAGGATGTCTGGTGTTCTTAGCTTTCCAAGCACTCGCCCAAATCACAAAACCATCAACTGAAGCTGTCTTACACATTTTGTGAAATATGTTTTTTTCTCAGAGGGAAAATCCATGCAAAGAGGAGATGTAAACACAAACTGCTTGAATCCTGTCTGATTTGCAGACAACAAGTTAAACCTGATTAATGTAATGACTTCACTGATGAAGATATCTTCACTTAAGCCTAAGAAGATTTTCCAAACCATTGTGACTGCTAACTCTTGTGAAAGGTTATGGTACATTTTCAGCGCATCTGAAAAACAAGACAATTAGCTTGTCGAGTTACCAAGTTACACATCTGCATTTTGCTTTTAAACAGTCTCGTTTTGAAAGCATTGAACATCTCTTTTACAGTGCTTTTCTCCAGCTACTCAAGACCTTGAGGAGGCTGCCTGAGAATGACTGATGATTTGCCACCTTTATCTCAATTTTGACTCAGAGATCCAGGAAGATCAGGAAGATCCAGGCACAGAAGAATTTTTCTTTTTGTTTTATTTTTCCTCATTTCATCAGTTAACTTTATTTGGTTCCTTTTTTGCTGAGTCTTCAATTTAATCACATTGCCTTTTTTAGCCCTCCTAACCTCTTGTTAAGGGGAACAAGAACTTTAAAAGACAATTCTCCTTCATTATTAATTCAGAAAATGAAATGCACAAGGCACAGAAATCTGTACAGGTTTTAAATTTTATCTTTATCACGACATTTACAAAGATCAATGGGAGAAATAGCATTGATATAGAAGTTGTGTTTCATTAATTATTTAACCTGGTATGAGGGCATCCATTCTGCTTCCCATTGTTGCTCTAAGTGATACATTACTCTGTAAAATCCTCTAGCTGTTTCCACTGAACATTTTTGAAAAAAAAAAGAGGAAAAGTTAAATCCACAGACACAGGACCAAATAACTTGTTCTAGGTCCCCAATGAAATTCGTTGTCTGAGGAATGAGCTTGACTGGCTGGTTAAACCTTTGTTGTCACTTGCCATGTAGAGGTCCAAATTTCCTTTGATTAATAATGGAATCAGCCCATTTTGGAAGAGACCTCAAAAGTTCATCTGGTCCAACCTTTTATAGCTCCAGAGCAGTCTTGCAAGCATCCACAATTCGACATGAAGTTTAATTCAGATGGTATACCTCAGCTCACCTGCAAAACATCCAGGAAAGTGTGACATTCAGCTCTTGAAAATGCACTTGCATTTATGAAAATATCATGATGGGTTTATCTGTTACTGTTATTACAGATTCGCAGAATATTCAGGGTTGGAAGAGACACACAAGGACCAAGTCCAACTCTCAGCCCTTCACAGGACATCCCTAAGAGTCACATCATGTGCCTGAGAGCACTGTCCAACTATTACATCAAAGCTAAGAGATTTCAACTGGCTTGTGATCCCACAGAGCAAAGCATTCTGCAGCTATGCATGAGGCTCTGTCAAGAGCTTGGGACTCACATTATTATCCAAATAGCAAAAAAAAGAGTAAAAGGAAACCACAATGACTTTCATAGAATCATAGAATTTAGGGGTTGGAATGGACCTTATAGATCATCTAGTCCCACCCCTTGCCATGGGCAGGGACACCTCCTCACTAGATCAGGTTTCTCAAGGCCTCAGCCAGCCTGGCCTTGAACACTGCCAGGGTCAGGGCAGCCACCACGTCCCTGGACAACCTCTTCCAATGTCTCACCACCCTCGCAGGAAAATACTTTTTTCTCACACCCAACCTAGCCTTTCCCTCTTTCAGTTTGAACCCACTACCCCTTGTCCTATCACTGCCGTTCCTAACAAAGAGTCCCTCTCCAGCTCCCTTGTAGGCCCTTCAGATATTGAAAAGTTGCTCTGAGGTCTCCACACAGTTTTCTCTTTTCCAGGCTGAACAGCCCCAACTTCCTCAGCATTTCAGAATGCCTTGTAGCAAGGCCAGAAATGAGAATTTTCTATGAATTCATCTATCATGCCACATTATCTTATCAATATAAGCAGATGCAGCTAACATCTTGCCAGCTGACACATTTTTACATGCAATTTATATATGTGTGTGTCTGTGTATGCATGTGGAGGTATGCAGACACATACCTACGTATTTCCATACAAATGGTTTTAAAGCTTTCTTGTGTAGATGAGATATTTTGCCCAAGAGCTTTGTTTTCACAAGCAACAGGAATATATTGACTACCTCCTTCCAGGATAAGCTGAAATATGTTTTTTATCCTTTCTATTTCCTGTTTATTTGCTGCTCGAGTAACTTCACTTGCCTTTTTGTCATCTGCAAAGTAGTAAACAAAACACCAGCAGCTCAGGAGCAAGCTTGGTGCCACCCCATACCTTCATTACTTGTCTTACCTTGATATCTGTTTTTTCAACTGTTACACAGGCTCAAACCACTATATTAAAACTATTTACACACAGAGGTTATATCGCTTCCCTTGTTGAGATATTAAGGCACGTGAATACATAAACTACTGTCTTAGTACTTTTGAAAATCGTAAGAAAATTAGGCACCTATTTGCATGTTTGGAATATACATACTTTAAAACTCTGACCATGAGATATCAATGCATAATTTCTGTAGTACATAAAATGCAATACATAATTGCTGTGATTATAAAAAAATATTGACAATTTATAAATGTAATTATTTGCATTAGGGTAACAATGCCTAGTGCTTTAAAAGCTGTAATTGATACAACCAGTATAGAAACTTCACATCTGTCCTGGTGCAAAGGCTTAGGTAATCCTCAGTTTTCAGTGTTCAGCCATCACTGGAGATCTGTTTGGGGCTTGATAACAGAAAACCTATTTTCAACCTTTTTTAAGGGTAATGACATTCCTAGCTAACTCCAATCTGCTCTCTCTCACCTCAGCTTCTGCCCCTGCCCCTCATCCTTCACCCAAACTTGAGCAAAGGTGAATTTGTATGTATCAGTTTCAGAGGGTCCACGTAGATACTAATGAGCTGAAAGTCCACAGACTTCCTTGGCTACAGAGGGTATGTGTTTAGCTATTTAATATAATGCTCTATTAAGCATTTAAGTATTTGCTTAAGTATTTACTTGATTTCCAGTGACTTACATAATCCATTACTATATCACCAAGAACTCTTTAACAATATTTTGCCTAGTGGCATATCCCCAGGTGACACCAAGGGCCTGCATTTTCAGAGGTGTTACTGTGATCTGTATAACTTTCACATCATTTTTCCTTTTTTAAAGAGATATTTGGAAGCAGGATTCCTGCAGATGTGGTCCACCGCAAAAATTGCCAGAAGAATCTCATTTTTTTCTGCCCTGAGCTGCCTAACACTACCCCTGTGCCAGGGGCTTACCATTCCACAGAGCCATATGTGGGGATGCTGGTTTGCAGGGCTCTCTGCCAGTGATGGTGACATTTACCAGGCTGTGACAGAGCTGGCCCAGGTCTCTGCCTAAACCTGCCGGAGCACATGCCAAACCACCTCTAAGCAAGCTTGTGCCCTAGGGAGCCCTGATTGCTTGCACATGCACATGCACTCTGATGTGTGCATATTCTCAGGAATGCACATGAAGCAATTTTCGTATGAATTCTTACTCTTGCTGTGGCTTTCCACCTGTCATGGTTTAATCCCAGCAGCAGCCAAGCCCCACACAGCCACTCATTCACTCCTCCACCAGCAGCATAGGGAAGAGAATCAGAAGGGTAAAAGCTAGAAAAACTCATAGGTTGAGATAAAGACAGTTTAAGAGGGAAAGCAAAAGCTGCACAACAAGCAAAGCAAAACAAGGAATTAATTCACTGCTTCCCACGGACAGGAGGTGTTCAGCCATCTCCTGGAGAGCAGGGCCCACCACGCATAACTGTTTATTGGGAAGACAAACACCATCACTCCAGATGTCCCTCCTTCCTCCTTCTTCCTCCCACCTTAGATACTGAGCATGATGTCCTATGGTATGGAATATCCCTTTGGTCAGTTTGGGTCACCTGTCCCAGCTGTGTCTCCTCCCAATCTCCCATGCACCCCCAACTTCCTTGCCGGTGTGGCAGTACGGAAAGCAGCAAAGGTCTTGGCTCTGTGTGAGCTCTGCTCAGCAACAAAAAAAATCTCTGTATTATCAACCCTGTGTTCAGGACAAATCCTAACCACAGTCCCATACTAGCCACTATGAGGGAACTTAACTCTTCTTCTGCTCAAACCAGCACACTACCAAATGCAGCTTTGAATGTGCTGAATGTAAGCACCAGCAGTCAAGTAGTCAACACCTGCCAGAATTGCTTACAGAAGTTTACATGTAATTGGCAACTTGAGGACATGTGCAAAGCAAACTCCTGTTTTGTTCCAACATGACTTCAAATTTTGATAAAATTTGTAAGTCATTGACAAATGTACAACTGCCACCACAAAATATAGCCTTGACCCTGGAACTCCTGTGCTGCCAAACTATACCATTTTACACTCCTTAGAAACACTTGCTGTCTGTTCAGAGATGAGAATGCCCTACAGCATCTTATTTTGTTCATTTTGATGATTGAAACAGCATAATGATTCAGTCCAATATCTCTTCTGATGGCAAACTACTGACATGCAGGAGCTGTGAGAAAAATTAGGTTTGGCACCTTGCAGTACTGTGAAGCCAACAGAACATCAAGACCTGTGAGGCTTTTTGAAGCCATAGCAAATGGCTGTAAATGATTAAAAAGGACATGAGAACTGAGACTTCAGGTGTAAAAGCTAAGTTTGAATATCATGCTTACTAAAACACGTGCTCCAAAGGCCATGCTCCAGCCCCTCACAGACTGGGAATTTGAGCTGAAATAGAATCGTGCTGAAACTCTTACTCTTTGGATTTAACTAGTCTGACTTATGCCATTGTGATTGCTTCTGCTTTTGGCATGCTGCTGCTTTCTGTGTCTGAGAGTTCTGCTCTGCAGAAATCAGTAGCCATTTTACAGGAGGCTCATACAATCTCCTTCAGAAGACAGACACAGTGTCGATTTTGGGATTAACAGGAAGATTGCTGTCTCTTATTCTGTCATTTCCTTATCAGATTTAGAAAACCTGAGCAGAAAATTTGAATCAGCTTAGCCATCTGAAAATTTTACATCAAAATTCTGTCCGTCAGAAAATGTCACCAACCTTTCACATATTTCAGGAAAAAAATAGGGTTTTTTTTCTGAGTCACAATAAATTTTTATTTTACTGCAAAGGGATTCTTTTCTGGCCAATAGTGTGCAATGTTTAATTTTGTTAAAATTTTATTTTAAAAAAGTTGTATCTTTTTCTTTGTGGAACTGTCTATAACTGGGAATGACCCTAGAAATGGACATTAAAACCCAGAAAGACATTTATAATGACAGTTAAAAATCACTTTAAAAATTAAGCACCACACATCTAGAGCAAAAACTGGTGTTTTCTTCTAAGCTGTTGTTATAGCGAAGGCCTGCAGAACTTCCCTTCCTAAGGCTGAGAAACACTTTGAGCTTTGTTGCTATTGTTGCAAAGAACTATCAAATTCCAGGACTTTTCCAGCTGAAAGCACTGGTTTTGAAAAGCCTTTATGAACTGAGTGTTTAACAACACTGCCACCTGTACAGCCCAGAAGATTGCTTTGATAACTATAAAAGCCTGAGGGTTTAGAAACAGATCAAGTATTTATACATCATGTTTCATACTTCTTAGTAGAAAGCAGTTCACAGTTTTGCATTTTACATCTCTAACCAAGAACAAGCTCTTCTGGGGATGAAAAATCTCTGAAAAGATATAGAACATCAGCAATTAAAGGGTTAAAGCCAGTGCTATAGGTCAATTGTAAGGCACCTGTCAGTCAAATGAGATGATAGTAATAATCTACTTTTTGTTTATATATAGTATCTTCTTCCCACAGAGCCTGTTGAAAAAACTTTCTAATAATGAGTACTTAACATTGCCAGTTGGCTCCTGAATGTTCACTGTCTCATACAACTTGTTGTCAAGACATTTTCCCATCTCAGGTCAGTGGGGACCAGAAGTGAATATACTGGTGACTTAAGTGAATCTTCTGCTCTGAGTAAGGGCTACAGGGGATAGACAAATCAGTGAACAGGTTGCCCAGGAAGGTCACAGATTTTCCATCTTTGGGGATACACAAAACCCAGCTCTACATGGTCCCAGCAGACTTCCCCCTATGACCCTGTTTTGAGCAGAGGGCTGCTTCTACCCTCAACTGCTTTGTGACTCAGCAGAGGTGTTTTGGCTTCCACAGCTCTGAAAGGAATTGCATGACTGAGGAAATAAATGATAGCATCTGGGTTGTCCCCCACTGTGCTTATTAAATCTGCAAAGGCACCAACAGCCTGAAAGCATACATTTGTGTAACAGGGCCCAGTTTTCAAAACAGCAGAGCGTATGGTTGTAGACATTTGGGAAAACAGATCAGGAAGCTGATGGATATTTAGTAAAATCTCTTCCATGTCCATAGTTTGTCTTAACTTTCATGGTCCTATGTTTCTCATCAAGAACTTAAGAAGGTGGTATTTTTCTTTGCAACTATGATTGCAGATACATATACACACACACACACATGTGCAAGGTCCTACATCTGTGCCATGG
>NW_008677136.1:0-897 GCF_000695815.1 Acanthisitta chloris
ATCAAAGGTTGGGAAGGGCCCCATTCCTCCCTCTGATTCTCCCCCCTCACCACGCCTTTTTGCTGCTTCTCGCTTTTTTTTTTTTTTTTTCTTTTTTTTCCAGGCCCCGCCGGCAGCCCCGTTCTGCTGCTCCTCTGGCCACGTTCCACCCCTCCCTTCCTGCAAATCCCCGCTCGCACTGCAAACAATCTGCCTTCCCCATTGCATCCAAGGGAGATAGCAACAGCAACATCATCACAGCAAGCCGGATGGGAGAGCGGAGAGGAGGCTGCTGCTGAGCGAGGAAGGCACACACGCACACACCAGCTCGATGTTGCCAAAGCGGTAGGAGCCGCACGAAAAATAAGCCATGCTGCCCCATGTGTCTGGCGCATTGTGCTCCATCCGAGCTTTTTAGGAGGAAGAAGAGAATTATCTGCTCCGATTTTTTTTTCCCTGCCAGCGAGAGTGCGACAGACTTGCGATGGTTGAATGTCAATGCCTGTGAGAGAGAGCAACAGTCAGAGGAGGAGGAGGACAGAAGGGGAGGAAAATGAAGGTGGGGACGGTGGTGGAGAGAAAGAAGGAGCCTCGTCCAATGCATCAAAAGGAGGTCCCTGCAATTGCTGATAGAACCCTGGATCCACAATGGTCTGTACAAGCTGCCAATGCGTTTGATGACGTTCCTGTTTTGTGAAAGGAGGAAAGGAAACGTGACCATGTAAGATCCACGTTTCTCCGGTCAATTACATGCGAAGAATAGATCCGATTTCGACGGGGTTTTTTGGTCCAGGATGGTAACAGCTTAGGGAATAATACAGCCGCCTTTCCTCACCAATTTCGCTCTAATTATTATTTTTTTTGGTGTGGTCCAGACAGCTGCTGGAATAGAGAAGGTCAGAATATATAAATATATAT
>NW_008677137.1:0-2744 GCF_000695815.1 Acanthisitta chloris
ATCTGCAAATGTCCTGAGGGTGGACTCAATCCCCATCCCATGTCCAGATCAGCAATAAAGATGTTAAACAGGACCTGCCCCAGTGCTGAGCCCTGGGGAACATCACTAGTGTTAATGGTTGGATGAGGCAGAGCACTCAGGATTTTGATGGTCTCCTGTGGGCAGCAGGGGTGAGAAGAGGTTTGCAGGACACTTCCTTGCACCCTGCCCCTTGTTGGGTTGGTGCTGGAGCAGAGGGAGGCTGCTCACACTGTGCTGAGCGCTCTTCCCAGCTTGGACTGGTTCACAGTGAGACATCCATGGGGCTAGTGCTGTGAGCTGTGGCCAGGGATTCATTGGGAGGGGAAAATGTAGTAACTAAAAATCATAGCAGCATCAGAACAGTCATCAAAAATCCCTCACAGGAAACAGAGGTCTGAGTTGCTCTTTCTGCACTGGGTTCACATGGCAAATGATTGGGATAATGTGGATATGCCTGTGGTGGAGATGGGAGATGAAGTTTTCCCAAGTCAAAGGTGAGGGTCTAGGGCTCAGGCACTTGGCCTCAGGGCAGAAAGCAGAGCATGTTTGAGCCATTCCTGTCCCACTGCAGCACATTCTGCTACTCTCACTGTGCTGGTGAACCAGAACATGTGAGCATTCCTCACCCACTGCCCTGGTATATCTGGGGGCTGTAGCCATCTGGGAGGAGGCTGGATAAACCTGTGCCTCAAATTCCAGTAGTTTAACAAGTTGCAGTGGGGCAGGAGAGCAGGGACAGCTGCTCCTTTTGTGTGCTCCATCAGCCCGTGGCAGGCAAGGAATAACAACAACTAGATCAGGTTGTGGTACAGCCACTATGGCTTGGCTAGATGTCCAAACACACAGATTTTGATGTAAAGAGATCCAATGCATATATATAAAAAGGCTTTTTTCCTGCTCTTAACTCTTCTGTTGTTCCTGTTCAAGAGCACTTGGTCTTTGCTCAAGGGTCTCAGTGTTTCATGTTCTATATTTCTCTTACACACTTGGCCTATCCTGTGATAATCTTACAGATAAATGTCCCAAATGTATCTGTTGGTCCCTCCCTCCCACTGGTTGCAAGGTTGTCAGCTCACCCATTTATCCATCCTTGAGGCAGGCTCCAGGAGAGAGCTTGGGATGTGCAGCTTCTGTGGAACACAGAGCAGAGCAGGTGAGACAGGAGCTGCTGCTGGGGCAGCCCACATCCCCTGAGTTCCCTTCAGACCCTGCCTCCTGTCTCTGCCTGTCCCCCTACAGCCACATGAATGTGCCCAGGGAGGCCCAGGGTCACACATGGCTGTCCATGTGTCTTGTGCTCAGAAACAGCTGAACAACATTCAAGGATCCTTTTGAACATTTTCCTGCTGCTGCTGGAGTGGCTGGAACAGAGCAGACACTGCCCAAGCCAAAACCCATGTTCCCAAAACAGCTGCTCAGGCAGAGAGCAGCAAAGATGTCCAGGGATACCAGTCCAGCAGCATCTCTGTCTTCCAACAATCACTGCCATGAATTTCAGCTGAGCACTGTGAGTCAGTTTTTGCTTACAATGTGGATGTTTTCTCCAGTGTCTATTAGTTTAGAATCATAGAACCATCAAGACTGGAGGAGACCTCTAAGTTTATCAAGTCCAACCATTAACCTGTCACTGCTGGAACCCCTAAACCCTAAACCAGATCCTCCAGCACCAGATCCAGACACCTCTTAAACACCTCCAGGGATGGTGACTCCATCACCTCCCTGGGCAATATTCCAGTGCCTGGACACCCTAACAGGGAGGAAATTCTTCCTAATATCTAATCTCAATCTCAATTTCACATTTCGTGACTTTCAGTTTCACCTGATACTTCTCTGAGCAGTGAACCAGCACAGCCAAATACTTGTGTAACTGTTCTCTGTTAGCTCCAGAGGCCTCAGGCTCTGCTTAATGCTTTGATTGTCACAGAACACTTAAGCAGCTTAAGCAACACAATATTACTATGCCTATTACTGTATCACTCAGGAATATGCTAAATGCTGATGCCACAGCAGATTCACTGTGGGAACATCCTTTTTTTAAAAAACTGAAGAAGGAAAAAGCTGTTCATTTATAGCCACTCTTTATATTTGTATTTTAACCTGTTACCAGCCCTCAGAGCAATGCCTCTCTTGCTCCAACACCTCAGTGGTTTATAGTGTCCTTGCGAAGAAACTTTTGGCTTTTTTGAAAAGATGGGCAGGGAATACATTCACTGGCTGAATCTAGTCCATGTATCCACTGGCTCTTCCAAAGGACTGAACAAGACATGTGAGAAATGGCTTCTGTCAACAAAAGATGTTGTATTTATCTGTTTCTGTTCAACCTGTTTACATTACAGCTCCCTAGTCTGCAGGAAGATGTCAGATTTACTGGGCTTTAATTCCTTAGGTCTTCTCTAGAGCCCTTTATCAAACCTGTCTGCACAGCTGAACCCTCTCTGAAACTTCCAAAGTTAATGTGACAGAGGCACTACATGCCAGGTAAGGACCTGCCCATGAGGCAGCTCCATTAGGGCTCTCAGGTGATAAACACTGCTCTAAATGGTGAGGTCTGGTATCCTACACTGTTCCACAATAGGATTCATAGAGTCATAGATTGGTAAGGGGTTGGAATGGACCTTAGAGCTCATCCAGCCCCAACCCCCTGCCCTGGGCAGGGACACCTCCCACCAGAGCAGGTTGCTCAAGGCTTTAGCCAACCTGGCTGTGAACACTGCCAGGGTTGG
>NW_008677137.1:2875-13924 GCF_000695815.1 Acanthisitta chloris
AGAGTCCCTCTGCAGCTTCCCTGGAGCCCCTTCAGCTCCTGGCAGGTTGCTCTGAGGTCTCCACACAACCTTCTCTTCTCCAGGCTGAACAGCCCCAACTCTCTCAGCCTGTCCTATCTGTTTAGGATCCTCTATGGTGGAGAGCATAAGAGCCTCAAAGATGCCTATATGGAACTACAGAGGTGAATTGGCTGGTGGGAGCCAAGTGTTAGGAGGTCTGTGGTGTGTGGAAATGACCTCCTGAACTCTGCAGGGCTACAGGTAGGCCCCAAGGGCTGTGCTCAGAGGGCTGCAGCTGGTTCCTGCTCAGAGAGGGCTGTAGTCTCTGCTGGAGGGGACTAATTTCCTCTGTTTCCCTGTTTTCCTTACCTGTCCATCGTGGATGACTGTAGCCCAGCCATCAGCTCCTCTGGTCAGCACAAAGACCAAACTGTCAGCTTTCACCACCAGCTCCTGTGAATGCTCAGGGCAGTACTGGGCCACAACTCGGTGGTATCCTGACTCACTGTCCCTGCAAAGAGAACATGAGAGCACCTTCACTACCCTGGTAGTGCTGGTGCTGATGGCTGTGACCCAGAGCACTGCACCAATCCAAACTGGCATGTGCCATGAGTTTCAGGTGTTGGGGAATCATTACTTCCACTGCTACTCTTTGGTCCAACTGTGAAGAAGTCATGTTTGGAAAACACTGATCTCCCAACTGCAGCTGGATTTCCATTGTGCTGATAAACATCCTCCAGCTCAAAACAACTATTAAACTCAGCCCTGAAGTACTGCTGGTACAATAGCACCGAGACAAATGACTTTCATGAGGTTTGAACATGATTTTGGCTCAGCACAGCAGGGCTGGGAGTCAATATTTGGAAGTCTTGTCCTGGGACAGCTGAGCATCCTCTGTCACAGACCTGGGCAGGTCCCACAACCTCTCTCTGCTCCTACTCTCCCACGATCCATGCCTGTCTCTCCAGATTGTTGAATCAACCCCTGCAAAGTGCCCTGAGACTCTTGCATGAAATCTCAGGGCCCTGCAGTGTCCTTTGAGGGCACCAAGCCTTGGCATGTTTGTCATTCACTCCACCCTTGTTGGGAAGTGGGTGTGGATCCCTCAGAGTCTTCACCAGAGAACAAAACATGACTTTCTGGACAGAAAAAGTGCAAGAAGGGTTAGACCAAGGCGGGACTCAACACTCACCTCAGAGCATCAGCACTGGGTTCATAAATTCCTTGTTTCTGTGGGGGAAACAAGACATCTATTTATAACAGCATAGCACCAGTGCCTCCTTATCTCTGTCCCTCTGCATACCACACTCTGGCATTTTGTCTTTACTTTCGACCCCATTTGTCACTCCGCACCACCCAGACAGAAATTTGCTGCTCCACACCTTACCAGGATGTACCTTCTGTTTCATCCCCTCCCTCCTTACCTCATCAGGAAGCAAGTAACAAAATCTCTTCCCCCTCTCCTGGTTTCAGGGAACTCCTATCCCAGTGCAAGGCAGATGTGCTTCTGCTCACAGATTTACTGCAGTGCTGGGCAAAGGCACATTGAGCACAGCAAAGTCTCCACTGCTGTTTTGACATGGTAGACAGTCAAAAATGCATCTTCAAAGGGTTGGAGACTTCCAGCCCACTGCCTGGCTCTGAGCATCCCCATGGATTCAGGCTGATGTTGCACTGGTTTTCCCAACAACATACTCTTCCCCTGATGCTGTTAGGATCTGAGCCCCTCTCTGGAGCTCCGTGACAGCTCCATTCCTCCTTTCACAGCTATGTCCTGCTCACCTGAAGCCTGAGAGGCTCAAAGCCAATGTACTCATCATTGGGAATGATGGATGAGATCACCTGTGGGAGGACAAAGCAGTGAGTTAATCGAGGCTGGATGAAGAGACTCCCAAACTTCATGCAAGATTATCTACTCAGACCCATTTCCTTCTGACATCCTATGGTCAAGTACAATGTAGAACTGTGTATATAGTGGAAAAGGCAGATTCCCTGTTTTTTAAGTCTTTCCAAGGTTTCTTTAAAAGTGAGTGAATAAATTCTTCCCCCTTCTTTTATTCATGTTGGAGCTCTCTGGGCTGTGGCACTTCTCCTGCCTGCACTGGTCACAGAGGAGATCAGAGAAATCCTCTGCTGGCTCGTGGTAAGGGATGTGACAAAGTATTTGTCCCCCAAGTGCTCACCCATCCCACTGGGAATGCAGGACAGAGCAGGAGCATGCTGGAACAACGTGCTCCATTTCATGTACCATCAGCAAAAGGCCAACCACAGGCATCCCCAAGGACCTGCTCAGCCCTTTCAGACTTTAAAGTGATGAAGATTGGGAAGGTTTTTTAGCATCAAAGTACATTTTTGATAGAAGAGGTAGAAATTCCAACAAATTTTGGCTTCTGTGCCCCAGGTGCCTGGACTGGCTGCAAGCACTGACCATCCTGCACAGTGGTCAGTGCACTGCTCCCCAGCACTGCTCTCTGGAGATGGCAGAGGTGGGATTTTAATCTGCTGCTGTTCATCTTAATGATTCCATGCCTGTTACCTTGGGTTTACCCAGGAAATCTTTGGAATCCAACTGTTCGACTTCATTCTTTCGTGGTCTGAAAAGCTCTCTCAGAGGAACATGCATGGGCTCCAGAAACAGCTGGTCCTGGGGTGGGGAGAGCAGTGAGGGAAAAGCCTTCAGTTAATATGAAATGAAACATCAGAGCAGTGAAAAGCAAATACAACTTCCCTAGGTGTGGGAAAGCAGCTCTAGGAAGACACTGGGGCAAAAGTTATGGCCGTGAACTTGACAAGGTTAACTCAGATTTAACAAGTATGTACAAACTGAGAGCTCAGCAGCCACTGCCAAGTGTGGAGTCAGGGACTGACTCTGTGGGTATGGGATGGGTGGGAAGGAGGCAGTGCAGGAAGGTGTATTAAATAAATCTTCTAAGCAGTTTTTCTATCATAGTGTCATATCATAGGGTGTTAAGGGGTTGGAATGGACTTCAGAGATCACTCAGCCCCAATCCCCTGCCCTGGGCAGGGACACCTCCCATCAGAGCAGGTTGCTCAAGGCTTTAGCCAACCTGTCTGTGAACACTGCCAGGGTTGGGGCAGCCACAGCCTCCCTGGGCAACCTGGGACAGTGTCTCACCACCCTCACAGCAAAAACCTCTTCCTGAGATCTAAGATCAATTTGCCTCTGTCCCTTTATCCCCAGGCTGTAGGTGTGCCTGGGATTGCCATTCTGTTTAAGCACAGAACCCCTGCACATGCAGATTTGGGGAGTCTTCATGATTTTTCTGAGTCCCTTTGGCCTTGGGAACAATTGGTGGCAGCTCACATATTAATGCCAACCACATTTAGAGCTTAAGTAGGGTGTGAAAGTGTTTCTAGGGCTGCTTCTAAGAAATAGTTTCCTGTTAGACTCCTTTACCATCAGGAACAACTTGCAGATCTGTGCTTTACTCTTCCTGGAGGGTTCAGTAGTTTGCTACCTTCATACTTCCTTATTTGCCAACTTTCTAAGAGTTAATCTCTTTTTGTTTAATCTGATTGCCCTTCTAGCATCATATTTGTGCTTTACATCAGCGCATTATTTATATTTCCCATTAGCATGCTGCTCAGTGGCTGAACAGAGAAAACACTTGAAGTCAAATAGAACTGCGTGGAGAAGAGAAGGTTGTGTGGAGACCTCAGAGCAACCTGCCAGGAGCTGAAGGGGCTCCAGGGAAGCTGCAGAGGGACTCTTGGTTAGGAACTGCAGGGACAGGACAAGGAGCAATGGGAAGATATTGAAAGAGGGAAATTCAGATTAGGTATTAGGAAGTTTTTGCTGTGAGTGTGGTGAGACACTGTCCCAGGTTGCCCAGGGAGGCTGTGGCTGCCCCAACCCTGGCAGTGTTCACAGCCAGGTTGGCTAAAGCCTTGAGCAACCTGCTCTGGTGGGAGGTGTCCCTGCCCAAGGCAGTGGGCTGGCACTAGATGATCTCTAAGGTCCATTCCGACCCCTTAACATATTATGATAATATGAAAACACTGCAGAAGGCAACTGATTTTACAGTACAAGTATGAATTGAACTGAGCATTAGGGACCAGGAAGGAACCTCCCCAGCCTCAGAGATTATTCTAAGTTCTCCACTGTGGTGTTTCTGGGCAATGAAGCACCTGGGGGTGATGGAGCTCCTCCACTAGCTGAAGCACTAGTTTGGCAGTGTCATGTCATCAGGCTTAGACACTGTGAGCAGGTGAGCAAGCAGGTGGGTGGACAAGAACACCCAAACATACAAGGATTTGCACACTCTTCTCTCACATTTCTTACCTGCAGCCCATAGCACATAGCCAGGGGCTCACAGAGGTGTGCTTACCTTCACCCGCTCCAGAGCCAGCTCCAGGATTGCTGTTCTTCTCTCAGGTCTCCACACCACAGCCTTCTCGAGGGTTACTCTGGCCTCCCGCCACTGCTGCAGGTGGCACTGCACTGCTGCAGTGCTGTACAGCACCTGGAGTGGCCACGGGGCAAGAAGTCAGAGGGTTGGGACCAAGAGACACCCAACACCACCTAGGGAACTCAGCCAAGGAACAGGGACCAAGCCCTGATACAAAACTACAGCAACAGCACCAATGTACTCCCCATGGGCACAGGAAAGGCACTCTGAGCAGCACAGATGAAAGAACTTCATCATCAAAGTGGAAAGAGACAAAAGCTGCCCCTTCAGGCTAGCTCCTGGGTGTGCTGAGCTGCTGGGGCTGCTCAAGGCAAGGAAAGCCATGGGGAACCCCAGGTGAAGACTCTGGTACCACACAGCTTCAATCTGATCCTTCCTGCAGCTGAAAGGGCAGGAAGATATTCTTGAGTTTTTTTCTGCATGCAGCTAAGTGATATTTTTTGTAGCTGTGACTCCCTGTCACTGCAAAATAACTTCACTGAGACTGTTTTGCATTGTAGTGGGCTGTGAATCTGCACATTGTCAACTGCAGCTTGTTCCCCTTCAGCAGCATGTCAGCCTGTTCTGGGGGGAAGTGCAGAGTGTGGGAGTGCTGCAGATGTGCTGAGTTCAGAGTGGGACATCTCCTGTCCACGGGGAAGCTGCTGGGCTGGGGCAGAACTGTGGCTGAAGGGCTGAGCTGTCAGACAATTCCTTATCTTCTCTGATAGGTTATCAGCTTGTGAATTGCTGTGTGTGTCTGGCTGCCAGCCCTGCCTGGGGCAGGCCTGCAGCTCAGAGGGTGCTTCTCCTTCACTCCTTCATGATGACAGCAGAAGACTCTGGTGGGTGGGAAATGGCAATCCTGAATGTGTACAGGCACTGCAGAGCTGCTCCCTCTTGGAGAGGGAAGGCTGTTCTCCTTCAGTCAGAAGTGTTACAGCCTTGCAAGGGGCAAATATCTATGGATTTTCAAACCATGCCTGTGGTTCTTGCCCAGAATGTGGCAGGTTGACTCTGTAACAGTAAGAGCTGCAGGGTGAAGCATTAGAGAAGCAAACACTGCAGTCCAAGCTCAGGCACAGAGGGGATGGTAAGATCAGTTGGAAACAGGCTTTCAGGCACCTGAGCTGCTTAGAGTCTGCATTATGGACCAGTTTTGTTCCCAGCTCCTAGAGAAGATCAGCTGCAGCATATGAGAGGCCTTGCACAGGGAAAGGCTGATGGCACAGCTCTGCTGGAGGGTTCTGTTTGTGTCTTTACAAAATGAGCTGCAGGTAGAGGGAAGAGTGAGATACAGTCGAATCAGGATGTTGATCCTGAGCCTGGAGGGCCAGCACAAGTCCTGGTGATGCCTAGAGTGGTGTGTTCACCTCAGGAAGGGCAGTAGCCTCCCCAGGATGAGCTCAGGGGACTCCTGCCCCTTCCCTCATTCACTGTGCGCTCAGAGCAGGCAGTGCTCTGGCACTGAAGCTGTTAAACCTAGGGAGAGCTGGGTAATACCACAGATGCCAAGGATAGCTGCTTGCTGCCAGAAAAACTGCCCTGAAATGCTTGACTGGAGTTACACAATGAGTCCTCACTCTGGAGGGAGTAAGGAGTTAACCAGTCTGTCCTGTATCTGCTTTTCAATCTGGACACAAGAAAGTACAGTTTCTAGGAGTCTTTTGCATTCCAAATAGTACAAAAGTTTACAATCAATTCAGAGCTTTCTGGACTAGGATGTGTCACGTTGGCTTTGTGTGACAGTAGGAGCTGCAGGGTGAAGTGTTACAGGAGCAAACCCTGCAGCCCAGGAGGGAAGCTCAGGCACAGAGGGGATGGTAAGATCAGTTGGAAAGAGAAGCTTTCATGCACCTGAGCTGCTTAGAGCCTGCGTTATGGACCAGTTTGGTTCCCATCTGTCTGTGTTTCAACCTATTTCAGCTCTTAGAGCTGAGGAGTTCACAAAACTTAGACATATATGTAAATATGACATTGAATCCCAGACTGGTTTGGGCTGGGAGGGATCTTAGAGCTCATCCATGGGCAGGGACACCTTCCACCGGCCCAGGTTGCTCCAAGTCCCATCCAACCTGGCCTGAAACACTTCCAGGGATGGGGCAGCCAATTTGTCTATGTATAAAGAAGCTAAAACCCCTCAATATACAAATTCCTGTGTACCTGCTCTGAACAATTTTACTTCTCAAACTGTGTAATTTGGTAAATTCTCCAGAGATTACATTTTATGACTTCTATGATTAAGTTACTTTTTAAAAAAAAAGATGCAAGCAGGAATTCTGTACTGTTCTAATGCACTGTCTTAGAAAGCTCTGGGTCACTAATACCTACTGCTGATTCCCCCAAGAGCAGGACAGGACTGCTGAGACAGGCTGACTCTTACCTCCCATGCATAGAGGATGTGCCTCAGCCCCAGCTGCTTGTAATCAATGAAGGGATTTTGTCTGAGGTGACTGAAGGCCATGTGATAGTCAGAGACAGCTTCTTCGTACCTGCAATGCAGAGGGGACAGGAGAAACTGAGCCTAAAAAAGCTGAAGACTAAGATGTTCAAAAGTCACGCTAGAAAATAACGTATATTCTGCTCTGTAGCCTGGGTGAGGAGAGCTGCACCAGAGATCATAGAATCATCAAGGCTGGAGGAGATCTCTAAGATCATCAAGCTTGTCACAGCTGTTAACCTGTCACTGCTCTAACCCCTATACCCTATCCTCCAGCACAAGATGCCAAGATGTGTCATCTTATGACCACTGATAACTCCCTGTCCTCTCCTTGTTTTTATGCTAACTAACTTGTTGGTAGTTAGCACAAAAAGCACCTGGTGTGCCTCTCCTCTGGGGTTATCTGTACTGTTTTACTGATTGGGATGAACAGGAGGTTTGAATCCCTGGAACAGTCACAGTTACAAGAAGAAGAAAATGTAAAGAGCAAAGATGAAGCAGCTGTGAGCTCCTTGCCCAGGCTGCCACTGGCAGTGCTGTCCGAGTGTGTCTCAGGGGAGGAGAGAAGGCTGGGGATCCTCCTGATGGTGAGCAGCGAGGGCACACACGTGGCCAGAGCAACACCAGCACAGATGCAGAGAAGCTCTATGGATAAAGAGGGAATTAGTCTGGATTTACACCAGCTGAAATCCAAACAGGCTCCCACTGAGGCTGCAGCTGGGGAAAGGAAGGGCCCAGGAAGGGCTGTGCAGCAGGACCAAGAGCCCATGGCCAAGAGAAGGTGTCAGATGGGTGTGGGTGGGAGCAGCATGTGATGAGAGGAGGAGCCATGGGGTGCTGGTGGCCCTCAGCTCTTGGGGCAGGGGACAGGTCTGCCAGCTGTGCCAGCTGTGCTGCCCCGGCAGTGTTTGCTTGGGGCAGGCTTGATCTGCTCTGTAGGCTGTGGAGCAGCTCCACCAGCCCTGACTGGGACTCCATGGGCAGAGGCACAGAGCATGTAGCTGCTTGAGAGGCCAACTGAGAGTGCTGAGCTGCTCACTTTAACTCCCTCCCAGAGACAGGCATTTTGTGGAAATTAAGGTCTGGGAAATAGGAGGAAAATAACAGGAAAGAGAATAACTGAACCTCCAAGGTAAGACAGGATCTGCAATATCCTCCACCCACCTCCCTGAGCAGGATGTCACTGGGATTTAACTGTGGAAATGATGAGCAATGAAACCCATAACACTACTGGAGCAATCTCAATATGAATTAGTTGCATTGAGATCAGCCCCAAAATGTGCTGTCAGCAGAGAGTGACAGGCAGACACTGTGGGCACACTGCATCTTTAGGAAGGCAACACTCATACGTGCCATGTCAAGACACACCAAACAGCCCAATTACATTCCTTTCATTCCCAAAGGAAATCTGAATGGCAACATAACATCCTGCAGCTCTGCAGCCAGGACTCTGTGTGTGTGTGGGACAGCAGTGTCATGTGTTAGCACCTCTGAGGTCTGGAGTTGTGCAGCTTGCTGCCCTGTGACATGGGTCACAATGCCAAACTGGACCCTATAACCTACTTAAGATTGGTAGAAGAAGTGAGTTTTAGAATCAGAGAATCATTTAGGTTTAGGAACAAAGTTTGACTGAGAGGATAGAACCAAAGGCTGCAGTGACTGTGCAGCTCACTCACATTTCCAGCTGCAGGTGGACAAACCCTCTCTGGAAGTAGCCCACAGCCAGGGAGTTGTCCTTTGCCATGGTTTTGTCAAAGGCCTAAGGAGAAAAACACAGGTACA
This sequence comes from Acanthisitta chloris, assembly GCF_000695815.1. Classification (NCBI taxonomy): domain Eukaryota; kingdom Metazoa; phylum Chordata; class Aves; order Passeriformes; family Acanthisittidae; genus Acanthisitta; species Acanthisitta chloris. The sequence goes on from NW_008677137.1 coordinate 11,507, forward strand.
TATATCACAGTATGTTAAGAAGTTGGAATGGACCTCAGAGCTCATCCAGCCCCAATCCCCTGCCCTGGGCAGGGACACCTCCCACCAGAGCAGGTTGCTCAAGGCTTTAGCCAACCTGGAATGAACACTGCCAGGGTTGGGGCAGCCACAGCCTCCTTGGGCAACCTGGGACAGTGTCTCACCACCCTTAGAGTTAAAAACGTTTTCCTCACATCCAACCTAGACTTTCCCTCCTTCAATCCTGTCCCTGCAGCTCCTAACCAAGAGTCCCTCTGCAGCTTCCCTGGAGCCCCTTCAGCTCCTGGCAGGTTGCTCTGAGGTCTCCACACAACCTTCTCTTCTCCAGGCTGAACAGCCCCAACTCTCTCAGCCTGTCCTCATAGGGAAGGTGCTCCAGTGCTCTGATCACCTTTGTGGCCAAGGATCAGTTAGGATCTCTCCTGTCAGTGCTTGGGTACCTGCACCCATCCAGCCATGGCCCAGTTGCCCTTGAACTGGGCACAGAGGTCATTCCTGGGCTTGTCTGGGCTGAGTGGCAGGACACAGCTTTGAGCCATCTTTCAGGTCTTGGCTCTGTATGAGCTGAGTCTCAGGTTTTCATCTCTCCTTGCTACACTGGACTGGATGTAGATGAGCTACATTGACCACCTGGGACCTCGTAATGGGAAAACTGGAGCCTGCAGCAGAGTTTGCTGGAACAGTGGGAGCAGTGGGACTGGCCAGGCTGGAGAAGGCTGTCTGAAGCAGCCTATGGTGAGGATGCAAGGGAGGGAGCTACAAGGCTTCACACAATGCCCCCCAGGTCAGTATTTGTGGTTCAGTGTCACAGCCCAATACAGGTAAAGCCTGTCAGAGCTGGCTCCAGGTAACACTGTGCTGAGAAAGCTGTCTGATGTGGGTCTGAGACAGCAGAGAGGTGTGTCCTCCTCACTTACCACTGCAGGGAGATAAAGACTCCTGAAAGCCAGACTTCCCTGACACAGCCTGGGCAGGGACACTGTCTGGTGAAGATATGTTGCAGGAGGTCAGGGAGGGACTGTGCCTCCCCAGCACACCTTGCTGGCACACTGCTTCCCTGTGCTGCAACCCAAACAACAACCAACCCTTGATCTACAAGGAAGTAGAGCTGGACTTCTTCCTGGTCACCACCCATTGATTTGGGCTGAGAAAAATCCCTCTTGGGTACCACTGTGAGGTGCTCATTGTGTTCCCAACAGCACCTGCCCTGCCCAGGGCTCCATGGCTCTGCCCCAGCCCCTCCAGCACAGCCTCAGCTCTTTATGCTGTTTAAGGAGAGGCTTATCAGCACCTCCTCACTGGGCCCTGACAGACAGATACACAGATGGATGTGCAGACATGCCAGGTGCTGTCATAAAAAGGCTCTTCCTCAGGGCAGCTGCTCTCCCTTCCCAAAGGCTGAGGTTTTCCAGCACAGCAGCTTCATTCTGCCAAGCAGCTTATTTATCCCTTCAAAACACACCTCTTGCATTTCTAAACCCATGGAACAGCTATTGGACAAGCTTTTGCCTGCTTCAGTTTAAAGCTACAATGCATTTTAAATTCCCTGTGCATGTCCAGTGGGTCCTGGTCTTCACTTGAAGGAGGGCAGGCTAAGCTTTAGGAGGGTGGGTTTGCTTCATAATGAGCTAAATTCACCTAAAGGACATGATTTCAGCTGATATAGCTTGAGTAAAACTTGAGGTACATTGCTGAATGAGGTTTCTAGTATCTAATTCAAGGTCTCTCTGTTCCTATTATCCCTTTGGTTGTTTCAAAATGATTCTGCATCCCCTTGAAGCTTCCTACGTATCTGGGTTTTCACAGTATTTATAGAACCATGGAATCATAGACCTATCAAGGTTGGAAAAGACCTCAAAGACTGAGTCCAACCATTAACCAGCACCTACTATATTCACCACTAAGCCATGTCCCCAAGTGCCACATCCACACACTTTTCTAACTTTTCTATGACTCACTCTGCAAAGGCTTTTCCTAAGCCATTCACCTTCACCATCTCCACTCACACTGCTGCTAAGAGCTGGGTGTGCAGGGCAGGAAACTCTGGAAGTGTCAGCATCATTCCCTCAAAGGTGGACATGTGGAAGCTGTGCTGCCCATCCCTGTGACCTCCTGTACTCCTCTGTGCTTTCCCAGCCCAGTGATGCCAGTCAGCTGCTCCCCCTGTCCTGTGTCCTCCCAACCCTGGTAGGCACACAGACTCCAGGAGGGGACAGGAACTCCAAGGGGACAGAGGGACACCAGGAGGGTTCAGAGACTCCAGGGGGCACACGGGTCCTGTGTCTCCACCACCCCCTGGCCCATGTCCTCCCATCCCCCATCCCGTGTGCCTCTGACTTGTGTCCCCTCATTCTCCCTCCCATGTCCCCCCATCCCCCAGCCTGTGCCCCTGCCACCCCT
>NW_008677138.1:0-932 GCF_000695815.1 Acanthisitta chloris
AGGACGGACAGCAGCCATCAAATGTTGCAATCTGACTGTCCAAGCATTCTTCCAGAGGCCAGCCAGGGTAGGGGCAAGGATCATGCGAGATAGCATGCGGAGGTCCCAAGGCAACAAGCCTCCAGCATGCACTGCATCCAGCATGGTTTGAGTGATTGGACTCCTCAGTCCATTGTCCTCTACGCTTTTTGCTAATTGTTGGACTGTTTTAGTTTCTAATGGTACCCATTCCGTATTACCCCTTGCTGTGACTCTCACTGGCAAGGCTTGAGGTACTTGAAATTTTAGGCCACCTAGTGCACATTCAGTTGCTGTAAGTCTCCAATTTGTCAATGGAATTTCTGTTTGTTTCTTCGGAGCATTAGCTTCCAATCCTTGCAGCATGTTCCGCTGGTGGCCTACTTGCTGCTTAACCATATAGAATAATTTAATGAGATCGTTTAGGGCCTCTCGGGCTTCAGTGGAAGCTGGATCGGCTGCTTCCACCGGGGGTATGGATTTGAGTTCCGGGATTTCGGCTTTAAGTTCCCTTGGGAGATTGGCTTTAACTTCCGCTGGGGGTGGGGCTCTAAGTTCTGGGATTTTGGTTTTAACTTCTGGGGGCCACCCCATTCTTTGCATCCAGTTAGTAAGGTCATCCACCAGATCAAGCTCCTCCCCAGATTCACCGGACTCCTCCCCCACTTCCTCCAGCATGGTTTTCGGGCTGAAAGCTACCTTCCGCCCGGCGCCATCTTTACCCATCTGTGGCGCAGTTTTAATTTTACTCGGAGGGAAATCATCATACTCCCATTGCCTGCAGATGACGGCTCCTGGGACCCAATCTTGTGGATCCGAAACCCCTAAATACCCTTCCCCCAACTCGTACCCTTCCTCAAACTCCTGCCACCTTCTCGCAGCTTTTGTTAATTGCGCAGTTGGAGGTGGGCACG
>NW_008677139.1:0-214 GCF_000695815.1 Acanthisitta chloris
TGGGGTGTGCTGGATCCCGTGTGTCCCCCGTTCCTGGGGCCAGTGATGTGGTCCTGCCCAGCAGGATGGAATGCAAGCTGCTCTGAAAGGTGTCCCACCTGAGCAACTCATGAGGACCCAAGAGGGGACATTGGGGTGTCCCCAGTGGTGGTGGGGCTCGGGTGGTCTGAGCAAGGAGGGGCCACCCTGCCACAACACCTGCACGATGGCATCT
>NW_008677139.1:236-2916 GCF_000695815.1 Acanthisitta chloris
GGTGCTCGTGGGTGCTTGTGGGTGCTCTGTGCTCTCTGTCACCCCTCCAGTGATCCCAGCAGAGAGGACATCCAGGAACACACTGGCCCTGCTCTCCTCTCTGCTGTGCCCATCTCCTTTTGTAGCTGATATTTTTAATTGGCAGCACTCAGCTCCCTTCCCTCTCCCTCGTTAGTGGGAGAGTTTTCGTTGTGCTTCCCAACCGTTAACGAGGTCTCCCTGCTCTTCCTGCCCCCAGACAGGCTGCAAATCCCACTATGACATGTCAGGGCACCCATCCTACTCCCCTGCTCCGGGTACTAGGGTTATCCCAACGCCCCAGTTATGCTCCATGCTCCAGTGGCCACTTCCAGAGCTTTAAGGGAAGTCAAACCACTGCATGGCTGCAAGTCACTGACTAAGCACTTGGCACGGGCAGTGATGGAAATGCTAAACAGATTTTGGCAGCTGCAGCCTCTCCTGCAGGTGCAGGGAGGAAAGGTTTGCTTCTGTGGTGTGTTCTGGTGATGGTGGTTTGGGTGATGCTGGGGGTGATGCACATGCCTGGTGGTTGGTGTCGCGGGGTGCAGCAGTGACACGTGGCATCACCGCTGCCTCCCACAACCCCAGTCCCCAGGGATTGCCCCATCCCAGTGGGATCAACCCATGAGAAAGGCCAAGCACCACAGACCTGCTGACATCCATCAATCCCTCTGCAAGGACCGATTAGCCGGAGCAGGGCCCGTCTCGGGGCCGGAGATTGAAGCCAGTGCTGGGCACAGTGCCGCTCCTGCGCCCCCCAGTTCCTTTTGTCTGCTGGCCCTTTGCATCCCTGGGGGGCAGCTCAGCCCCCTTTTCCTGGGAGCTGGTTCTTGGCGTGGGGAGGCAGCGGAAGCGGCGCTGGGCTCCTCTCCACTGGAGCTGAATGGCACCTTTGTTGGGGAGGCTGGCAGCAGCTCGAGGCTGGCGAGGACCCGCACGGCCCCGGCCGCTGCGCTCGGTCCCGGTGTTGCCGGGGCTTTGCACACCACTAATGTCCAGTTCTTCACAGGGGAGAATTGAGTTGCTGTGGTGGGGATGGGATTTGGGGGATGCTGTAGGGCTTCTATCCCTCCCTGCACTCTGGGGACCCTGTGGTGCACCTGTCCCTCCTTGTATCCTGGTGACCCTGAAGTGCCTCCATCCCTCCCTGTGTCCTCAGGACCCTGTGGTGTCTGTCCCTCCTCACATCCTGGGTACTCTTGCAGTGCCCCATCCCTCCCCATGCCCTGGGAACCTCATGGTGACCCTGTCCTTCCCTGTAGCCTGTACTTGTAGTGCCCCCATCCCTCCTTGCACCCTGGAGACCCTGTGATGACCTCATGCCTCCCTGAGGACCCCACGGTGCCCCTGTCCCTCCTCAGATCCTGGGGACCCTGCAGTGACCCCTTCCCTCCCTGCATCCTGGGGATGGATACCCCTGCCTCTCCCTGCACCCTGCAGACCCCACACTGCCTGTGCCCCTCCCTGCACCCAGGGGACCCTGCAGTTCCCCTGTCTCATCCCACAGCTCCTTTGGACACTACATGAGGTGGGGGCTCAGTGGCCAGAGGCTGACAGTTGTGGCTGATAGAACCTGTCCTCTGCAGCTCTCATCCAGGGCTGTGTCAGCGTTAGCAAATGTCCTGCAGCTCAGACTGTTGGGGAGCCACAGAGCACGGGAGGGAGCCAGAAATCAGAGCCCAGGAGCCTCCGTGTGTGCAGGGAGAAACCTCTTCCCCAGCCACTCCTGGGACCAGCTGCACCGCATGGCCCAGGCAGGGCTGGCTCAGCTCAGCACCGCTCCTCAAGCTTCAGGGTCAGGACTGGGCACAGCCACCCTTCCTGCTGCCAGTGCCCTCTGAGCCCTGTTTGTCCATGTGCAGATTCCCAAGCTGTGGCACAGCCCTTTGTGCCCAATAATTCAGTATCGCACAGCGATTCTGACAAGAAGACACAGTACAGGGGGAGTGAGCAAGGCCATGGCTTTGGTGCACAGGGAGTGTTACTCTGGCCCCGTGTCCCACACTCTGCCTGAAGTCACCCCTTCCCGTCAGCTCTCCTAATGAGAGCTGGTCCCTGGCGTGCTTGTTCCTGGCACACTCCCAGCTGAGCTGCTGGGGTGAGGCTGTAGGGTGAGGCTGCAGGGTGAGTGAGTTTGGCTGCCCCTTCTCCCTGCTGGGCTATGCAGCCTTTGAGTCATCTCCCACGGAGTCGTGGCCACCCGGGTGCCAGCTCACTGCGTGGGGCACAGGAGCTGCTGCGTGTCGCTAGCCCAGGGCCGTGCCATGCTGCACCCACCCTCCTCTTCCTCCTCCTCCTCCTCCTCCTGCTCCAGCTCCCGCTGGGGAAAGAGCAGTTCACTGGAAAGCCTGAGTGGCATTTTTTGGGTAAATCTTATGTAAATCTGGCTCCATCCTTCCTCGTGCTGGTAATTGGATTGCCCTGCCACGGTTTAATTTCTCACACAGGGAAACATGGGGTGGGCGGTGCTGGGTGGGGGCTGCGGGCAGAGGCCATGCTGGGGTACAGAGGAGTGTGCTGAGCTCCTGCTCTGCCAAAGCATCATGGGGTGGGCTCCACAGGGCCATGCCAGAGCCCCAGTGAGGTGAAGTTGCTGGAAGGGAACACCAGGAAGAACCTGGTGCCAGGAAAAACCCTCAGCCTCTGCCACCTTCAGCAG
>NW_008677140.1:0-11791 GCF_000695815.1 Acanthisitta chloris
GCGCCGGGCCCGCACCCGCTGCCCTCAGGCTGCTGGGCACGGTGTGGTTACGAGCCGGAGGAAAGCTCAGCCGGACCATCACCTTCCCAGAAAGGGATGTGGCAGATCGAGAGCAGCTGGGGCAGCGGGGGTTAAATTAGGCATCTTTAAAAGTTATCTTAAGGCGCTGTTTACAGGCTGTCGCAGAAAGTATAATTTTGATAGCTCTTCTCAAACGGGAACGAATAAACCCTAAATTTGACATGGATAAAATCAGCGAGTTGTTAGGGATAGAAAGGGGCTAGATTTACCCGGTGGGTCTGTTTCCTCAGGCTGCCAGTGGCACAGGTTCCTGACAGCAGCCTGGGCCTCTGAGCACAGGAGTGTGAGCAAACAAGGGGGAGAAAAGGTTGACAGCACCTGTGGTTTATAGGGATCTGCTGGGATAAATCCCTTCACCAGCCCCTCCGGAATGGAGCTGTACAACTACCCTCTCTCACCCCCAGTGGGACTGAAAAGTACTTAATGTAGTCACTGCCTGGGAAAGATGATGATGGTAAAGCTTTTGGTGACCCAGAAGTACAGTAATTGGACTTGAATTTTGCTTTGTTTACCACAGTAGATGTCAAAGTCCTCTATTGTCTTTTTCTTATAAACAATTTTGGTGAGCAGAATATTAAGCGGAGAAAGTTGCAGAAAATGAAAGAAATGAGGGCTCACGTTTTTTAGGAAAAGAGGGGGCTTGGAAGTTCCATCCCTAGCAAAGGTGTCGATTTCAGTGGTAGTATTACACCTTTTCCTGTCACATCCAGCTGGGGCTAAGGAGCTGAGAAGGGAACTTGGTTTTTCTGTTCGTGCTGTTGGAACCCCCTCTCTGGTTTCTAGCAGGTGAGCTGTCAGGAGTGGGGTTTGTCCTTTAGGGTTGAAAGCTGGCTCCATTGAAATGCCAGGCACATAGGGAATGACAAATGTGTCTGTTCCTGCTGCCAGGGGTCTGAGCAGGGGACAGCTAGCCCAGAAAATAAGCCAAACTTCCTAGGTGTGCCTTTCATGTTGTCAGTGCTTGCACTTGAACACTCCTGTGTTAGGAGTCAGTTTGTAACAAAACCTGTGGGTTATTTCCGAGTATTTTAAAACCCCCCCAAAAATAAGAAAAATGCAAGGTCTTGAGGCTTTCTTTTTCTTTGGAATCTCCTGTACTTCTGCTTAGAAAATGTTAGGGATGCATGTATTGAAGAAGATTATGTTAAGCATTATTTAGACAAATTAATCCAACTGATTTCCTTTACAGACATTTTTGTCAGCTGCTGAGTCAGGGACACAGTTCAAATATGAAAACATTTGCTTGGAGGTTTTTTTGTTTGGTGTGTTAGGGTGTGGGGTGTATGTGCAGTTTAAATCAGACTTTCCCAGTCGGATTGAGATTTTGGAGCAGCCCATCTAATCTGAGGAGGTAGCTCAGCATGCCTCAGGAAACAGAAAATAGGGAGGCACTTTATTACACATTTGTGAGCTCCCTTATAAATTAGGCAAGTAGGCGTGTGTCTCTTGCAGATTTTACAGGTTTGGCTTTGGTGTAGGGTACAGTGATTGCAGGAGGAGCACTTCAGCTCCCTGAGCAGATCCTGTCCTAGCCCACTGGCAAACAAGCCTGTCCACGTGCTCGGTGAGAGATGCACTGTGGTTCTCACTGCTGCTGCCTCAGTCGTGTGAGACACACTTGTTTGAAAGAGTTTTGCAGAAACTGGTGATTGGATGCCTCAAACCCTGAGATGTTCAGGACATGTGTAAACCATGGTTTGCTTGACCTTATAGAAGGATCCTTACAACATCATGCCAGGTGGTTCTCTGCTGCTCTGATTCCTTGGGGGTTTGTGCTTCCTCGAGACAGGGTCTTCAATTCTATGGCTTGTTTTCTAATTAGAAAGTGATGCAGGAATGAGAAAGTTCCCATTTTTATAATGTTTTATAAGCTTATCTTTAGAAGTTCCTTCAGGACAAAAGTGTCTACAAAAAAAAGTCCCAAGAAGCTTTTGAACACTATTTGGTCCACATCCCTAGTGGCCTAAGCTTTGTTTTCAGTCAGGCTGAGAATAGTAGCACAACCAAACTACTCTTATTTTGAGACTGAAACAAACATTTTAAAGTTAATTATGTTAGTGCCCCATTTCTACTTAAAACTTCTGATGTTGTCATTACAGTTACATAACGTTTCTGAAACATTTGGAGCCTGAGGATTTTAAGTTTCACTTCCTTCTGATGCATTTTGTTGGCTAAGGGAAAAGCTGCACGTTGGGATACTAAAGGTTATGGTTGTGCAAATAACTTATTTATTGATTTATTTATTAAACTTGAGGCTTTCCTTGCACCTTAAAGCTGCATTCTTTCAAGTGTCTCACATGGTATTTTGTACACTGCTGCTGCATCAGCTACTGAAGACAAAACTTCAGTAAACCAAACAACTAAAGACTAAACTATTGAAGACAACTTCATGTATGAAGAAAGATACATTAGTGCTTGAGAAGTCAGAGCTGCCTGTGATGACCACCTTGATTTTTATCACAAAGGTGAATTTGGACCAGCTTATATCCAGAATTTCCCCATCAGCTCTATGAACCATCTGCAGTCTATCTTCATGTGCAAAAAGAGGCTCTAGGGTGCTGTTTAACTGACTGAAATTGTGGCATGCTGCTCTCTCTAAAATACATCCTTCTTAGCTGGCTAAATCCTGGAGTACAGGCTGTAGTGCCCAAAAGTTGGTTTTGTTAATCACACTGATGTGTTTAAAAGTTGTGTTAATTGGTTAATGCATAGTGATTAAAGTCCTATTGATAAAATAATTACTTGTTCTTTCAGTGATAGAATCTGGCAAACAGAACAAAAATGTTTTGTAACTGTTATGTCACTGTAAGAAAAGATATTTATAAAATGCTGGAACCAAGATTTTACATAATGATAGGCAAGGACATTCCTAAGTCCAAGTCCATAAATCATGGTTAGTAATAATAAAATTCCTTTTCTTTTGATGAATTACCTCCTGTGAACTGATAAATAAACCGTTTTTAACATCTACTTTATGCTGTCATTTCATAGTGTTTTACATAAATTGAACATCTTTTCCTCTATGCCACAGTTTTTCTCTCTCAGTATCTTTCAGAAAGTAGCAGGAGAGAAAAACAGTTGAAAACACATTCCTTTTGTATCGAATATTTCTTTATGTATCATTGCACTTCTTCATTTACAAGCTTTTCAGCCCATATGTTATCAAAATTACTGGCTTTTATTCAGGCCTCATAGCTGTAAACTGTTTTCCTTTCAGAATGGCCCAGAGGGTAACGTGTCATTATCTGCCCAAATTGCAAGTAATATAAAATTGTGACTTGTTAACTGTCTTGGACTTGGTGATTTAGTAACATTGCTAAACAAATACCAGCAAAGTTAGTGCTTATTACATGTCATATCCAAGAAGAAAGTGTAGCTCTGTCAACTACTTTGACACTCCTAACCCTGGAGCAAACAGGGGTTCCTCATCCCCTGGAAATTGTGTAGGCAGACAGTTGAATGGAGGAGTTTATCCTGGCTGCTCTGTGTATGAGTATCACTTTAAACTGAAATACACTGCCATACAGATGTTGCTTTTGGCAAAATCTTTGTAGATTAAGTTGCAAGGCTGTTTCAGTAAGTGTTTATAGGAGCAAGAGTTGTGATTTGCCAGCCTACAGGAATGTATGTTGTTTGCCTTTTGAGGTGACAGGATTGAGACCCAGTTGGTTGAGATTCATTTAGCACAGTCTTTGCATCCAGCATTTCACTGCTGGGAAGTTTTATGGAAGTTGCTCTATTGTCACAGAAGTGACATGTCTATTTTTGTAAAGGTATCAGCTGTAGGATGTACTTATTTATGCTGCTTCACAAGCAAAAGTAATCCTGAACACCCGTGATACTTTAGAAGAATCAGCAAAGTACTTAATAAATTATGTAGAAAGGGAGGGAGAAATTATTTAGTGTGTCTTGAGGCCATCTGCTAAGCATTAACCTTTGAGAACCAATGTTTATCAAGACAAGAAGAATCCACATTGACCCATTTGATAATGCTCATTTACTGTGCTCTTTGGTCAACCTGTCACTTGCCATTTTCAACCCTTTGTTTATTCCTGTAGTTGAAGATCTGGTTTTGTAAACCTAATCAGACATCCCAGAATGATCTTCCAGAGATCCACCACAAGTTTTATCACCTTATTTTCTGCCTTACCTCAGGTTGAAACATTCTTTGTTTCAGTTTGTCTCTGGTGTCTCTCATCTCCTCTCATGTGCCACTGGGAAGAGTCTGGCTCTGTCATCTTGATAACCTCCCTATAGGTGCTGGGCAGCAGCTAATGGGTATCTCCAGTCCCTCTCCCTGCTGGGTGAGCCTGGTGCCCTCAGACTCTTCTCATACAGTGTGTACTGCAGTTACCTGACAGCCTTGCTGGGCCTCCACTGAGCTTGCTGCTCCAGTTCTTCAAGGTCTTTCTAGTACAAGGGCCCAACACCGGACACTGTAATTTAATTGCAATGTAGTAGGTACCAAATAGAGGGGAATAATCACCTGCCTTGATCTACTGGCTCCACTCCTGCCAGTGCAGCTGGGGGTGCTGCCAGGACACACTGCTGGCTCCTGTTGAGTTGGCTGGGTACAGGGACCCCCAGAGCCTCATTCAGCTCTGCAGGCACTGAGCCCCCAACCTGCATCCCTGTGAGCCACACACGCCCTGCCTGCTCCTTCTGGCAGGAAAAGATGAAAAAGCAGATAGGAAAAGATGAAAAAGCAAATATAAAAAGATATTTTAAACTTTATCTAATGAACTTACGGGGATTATGTGGAGTCATGAAAAGTCTTCCAGGAGATAACAGTTGGTTTAGCAACTGTGCTATTCAGTACCAGCCAGTGCTAAGGGCTCTGCTGTCCAAAACTTCAAAGCTAAAAGCAGATCAAAATAACCAGCTTTTGTAAGTAAATGGGTATTCAGTAGTGAAACAATTAGCACAAGAAAGGTGACTCCTTTTCTTCATTCACTTGGGGTATTCTGTCATACTCCTTCAGAACAATGGGTATTTATTCCCTGTTCTTTATCCTGTCCTCCCTCGTTCCTAGTGGTGGTCCCTCTGAAGGCCTGCCACCAATCTCTTCTTTCCTAGGTGTATTTTCTTAGTTTCCTCAGGTGAATCCAACACAATTCTCCAGCAATCCCAACATCTCTCTGTCTTTCTTACCCCAAAATAGTTGCCAAAGTAATTTCAAAATCTGGAACTGCCTACAAAGGTTAGTGAGTGACAGATGTGTCTTCCATCATGTTATTTACAAAGCTGAAGCACTTAAATCAAGGCAATAAATAATTAAGAGCTTTGTCATATACAGCATATCTGATATACTAATGCAATACAAAGGAATATATGATCCTATTTTTTCCTCAAGAATTTGCAATTGCTATTTCTTGTCAAGAGTTTCATGCTTGTAATAATAGTTTAACAGGCAGACTGCATATATTTTTTTACTATAAAATGGCTGCTGTAAATTATAACTGTGATTGGTATTTATATATAGTTGTCATGTTTCAGTAGAATCCTTTGAACTGCATCTCTGTACACGTGCTGGAGAAAATAGTGTTTACTTAGTATCAGAACTGGTATTTTTGCAATGACCGAAATTGCATTTTTTAAAATCATGGATCAGACTAATTAATGCTGTACAAAAATATTTTTCTCAGAGCTTTCTAAAGATGCTGTCAAGCAAATTAGTTCTGTTTTGCCTTCAGAAATACAATTTGCTTTAAGTAATCTGGTTGATAATACTTGCATGCTGTGTCTGTTCTTACTGGTTTAAAATGAGACAGTTATTCAAACAGTGTGGCAGGACAGGTTTCCAAGCATCCAAATTGTATGGAGGGAGTTGTTGTTAGCCCCCCAAAAAGTACAGCGAGGCAGACTGACTGGTGCCAGCTGACAGGTGTGCCATGGAGGCTGCAGAGGACTCCTTGCTTGGCTTCAGGTGAGGCTCTGGGATCACTTCACACCCACCTTCTGCAGCCAGTGAACCTGAAGGGGAATACTCCTGATGGGTGCAACACAGCTTTGCCATTGCTCTCAAGGATTGCTGCCCACCCTCCCTGCGCACTGCGCGTGACTTCAGTGCCATGTGCTGTGTAATTAGTGTTGAACCTGCAAAGGAAAGGAAACCCCTTGTTCTGTGTTACATGAGTGAGTTCAGCTGTATGGTGAATCAGAGCAGCAGGTGCTTGGTTCAGTGCAGGGAGAGGGCAAGGGTATGCAGCTGGGCTGGGAGGGAGAGCTTTGCTGACACTATGGCCTCAGCTTGGCATAAGCGAGTCATTATACCATGCCTGTGTTTAGCTGACTTCCCCTGAAAGAGTGAGCACTCACCTGGCTCCTTCTGCCAGCAGAGCTGATGGGAACAGTAACAAACACGTGTGCCAGTTGCTGTATATGTTTGCAAAGACAGTGTCTGCCTAGGGTCTAATACATGCTGGAGCCTCAGCAATGAAGGCAAAACCACCACAAACTGAAGATCGGGTGAAAAGCTCAGTGATTCAGGGTCCTTACACAAAACAAGTGACAAGTAGGGGCGCATGAAATTCAAGTGCCTGAGCACTTGAGGAGGATGTGGGCTGGGAGGAGAAGTGCTCTCTGAGCCCCTGAGGTCGAACCTGTGGTCTGTGCTGTTCCCGGCAGGACACTGAGAGTTTCAGCAACTTTGTACATTCAGTCCTGTGAACACAGGCAGAAATGCTTGAGTGAAATGTGGGGGAGTGCTGTGAGATCCTGCTGGTGACATTTTGAGGTTGCTCTATCACTACTGAGAAGCTGTGGAAATTGGGAAGAACCAGGGAAAGGCAAATGTCATACTCATCTTCAGAAAGGTCAAGAAATCCTGGGAACTACAGGGTGATCTGACTCATTTTTATCCCTGGGAAAATCATGGAGCAATTCTTTCTGAAAGAATGAAGTTTTGACCCCACTTTGAGCAGGCAGTTGACTTTGTCACCTCCCAGAACCTGTCCCAACCTCAGTGATTCTGTGATTCTATGGAATGTGTTTATCCAGAGGTTTTCAAAATCCAGCATACAGCACATGGCCCAAGACTGCCTTGCTCAGTCACTGCTCTTTTATTTACACCAGGTGAAAAGTGTAACCTAAAGCAATCTTATTTTTTAGTTTAAAATGTTTCTAATTCATCCTCTCCCAAGAGTTGAGTAATCATCATTAGCCTTTTCTTGCACTTTACCTAATCAAGTATTGAGATTTTAAACCCAAAGGTCTAATGGGAGACTTGAGTACAGATTGTACATAAAACTGGCCTGGACTTCTTTGTCTCTAGTCTCTTCACTGCTCTGAGTCATTATCTGCTTCATTAATAATCATTGCTTTGTGGTTTTCTGTTTTCAGAGTCCATTACAGTCTCTTCCCCTTCTCTGAGAAAATTTTTACCAGAACTGAGAAGTACTTTTTCATTGGATTGATTCCTTTAGGCTGTACATATATCATTTGGGATCTGAATGCTTGGTCAGCACAGGAAATGAGATCTCATCAGTACAGCCTTTTCCAAAGTGAAAGCTGCTGCTCAAAAATGTGCTCGAGTCAGAAGATGCAAACACAATACTTGTGTGCCAAGGAAATAAGTGGAGAAATGGTTCCATGTTGTTTGGTATAAAACACCACTGGCACATTGTATTAAGTTGTTGTCAGCCCTTTAAAATATGGAGGTTCAGAGGGAGGGAAACAATAAACAACAGCTCTACACTATGGGAGTGTTTGCTCATGTTCTGTCTCAGTTAAGAGGAGATGCAGAATATAAGGAATGGCACCAGATGTGGTCTCTCATCTGTCATCTAGGGATGGAGCAGGGAACAGAAGTGTACAACAGAAGGACAGAAAACACAAAATTTATAAAAGGAAATTCTTTGGTTTCCTTGCTACTATATATTGAAGCCAAGAGCTTTGAAAGATTCAAAAAGGATTACAGATTTATATGGAGGATGAGAACATCCACAGTTACTTTAGATTAAAAGATCTGGGAATATAAGGCTGTTGTGTTCCAGGACATTAGACAACCTATAAAACAAGAGGATTTAGAAAGAAATTTTCCCTGTGAGCAGGATATTGTGTTTGTCCACTCTGCATTATTTGGCTTCTTCCTCTGGAACATCTAGTACTGGGAACTCAAACCCTGATACTAAACTCATAATTCTTATGCTGCTGGATTTAGGCAAAAGTATGTAAGCCCAGCATCTCTTCTTCCTGCCCAGATGCAATGTCTGTTCTACCACCTGAAAAGGACAGGTGACTAGACCAACCAGGTCTTTGATTGACTTCACTGAAACCTAGAATTGCTGGCACCTCATTTATACATTATTTTATCTATATTCTTTTAGTTGTCTTATATTTCCTTCTAAAACAGCATCAGTGCTCTCAGATGATATGACCACATGCTGCTCCAGTTGTTCCTGCCCCTGTAGCAGACTTGGCAAAACTGTATCAGTGCCATGGACAATGTGCTAGTGAAAACCCAGCTGCAGTTTCAGTGACACACCAGATGACCTGGAGTGGCTTGGCTGTGGGTTAACATCTAGTTCTGCTAACTCTGCTAGAGAAGGTGACAAAGGGGTAGGTAGGGCTGGACACAGGTGATAATTTCATGACCTGCCACAGAAGGAGCTCAGCTGCAGGAACCCAGAGTGTCTCAACTCATACAGATATAAGCTTTAAGCAGCCAGATTCTCAGCATATATTACATGTATATATGTTCATATCAAGGTTCTCAGGCATATATTAGTATCCTTAAGTCCTGAACAAAAGACTAAAAGTGGTCCAGGTGTATTGCACGTACAGGAGATTTTTATCAAGGCTCTTGAATCAAGTGCTATCTCTGAGAGTCATGAAATCATCAAGGTGAGAGGAAACCTCTAGCAGCCAGATTCTCAGCATATATTACATGTATATATGTTCATATCAAGGTTCTCAGGCATATATTAGTATCCTTAAGTCCTGAACAAAAGACTAAAAGTGGTCCAGGTGTATTGCACGTACAGGAGATTTTTATCAAGGCTCTTGAATCAAGTGCTATCTCTGAGAGTCATGAAATCATCAAGGTGAGAGGAAACCTCTAAGATCAGATCATAATCCAACCATTAGCCTGTCATTCTCTTGTAGGTTGATTCTGCTCTTGATTCAGGAGAGCTTGCTAGGCAGTGTCTCACTGCCTGCTTTGTTTCCTTTAGCTGCAGATCTGGGACACAGCTGGCCAGGAGAGGTTCCGAACCATCACCCAGAGTTACTACCGCAGCGCCAACGGAGCAATCCTCGCCTACGATATCAGCAAGAGAGGCTCTTTCCTGTCCATTCCTCGCTGGATCGAGGATGTCAGGAAGTATGCTGGTTCCAACATAGTACAGTTACTGATTGGTGAGTTCACAATGTTACTGGCAAGCACCACAAGTTACTGTACGAGGCAGTTAGCTGCAATAGTTGTTTAAGATGGTCAGAAGTTGAATTTTTGGTTGAAATTAAGATGTGTGTAAGATCTGATTGGAAATGTGCCCTTTTTTTTTAAAGTGAGAAAGTACTGATTCATCAAAGCAGAAATGGTTTGCTTTGACTAACTGCTGTTAAGTAGACAGCTTTGAATCCTTTGTGCCTCAATTGATGGGGTCTCAAATTTGATGTGCCTCAAAAGACTGGGTCACCAAAATTTCCAGGTTCTGAGGCACAGCTGCTGTGGAGCTGTTCTTGTGATGAAGATCCTAAGGTTTCCAGGGCCCAGAGAAGCTCCATCATCTCAAGCTGATATGTTTTGTGGTACTGGAACACCCACAAACTTCAGCAGATGAGGGATTTTGGAAGGACTTCGGGGCAATCAGGGTCTGTCAGTTCTCTGCTAGAAGTTCTTCTTCCCAGTCCCAATGTTTTGGACTCCGGTGTGGCACTTGGGGCCTGTAGACCTGCTGATATAACAGCAGTACTATTCCAGGTTTCCCTAGGTACCAGCAGACTGCTGCTCTTCTCACAAAATAGTTTTAGCTTTCATTTCTAGCCCATTTTCCTTTTGTTAAGGTCTACAGTCACTACTCTTCAGTTACTTTTTCTGTGCTCAGTGTGAGTCATACAGAAAGACAGGTTGGAAGTGGCTTAGGAGATTATCTAGTCCAACATCCTGCTCAGAGCAAGGCCAGTGTCAGGTTGGTCAGAGCCTTTTCAGTCAAATCTTGAAAACCCTCAGGAGTGGAAATTCTGCAGCTTCTCTGGGCAACCTGAGAACCTCCTGCTAAATATAATGGCATAAACAGCCATTATCAATTACTCTGTTGCTTCATTTTCTTCCAGGGAACAAGTCTGACCTAAGTGACCTTCGAGAGGTTCAGCTGGAAGAAGCTCAGAGTCTGGCTGAACGCTACGATAATATCATCTGTGCCATAGAGACCTCTGCGAAAGACTCCAACAATGTGGAGGAGGCTTTTGTGAAGATGGCTACAGAGCTCATGATGAGGCATGGGGGCCCTATGTTCACTGAGAAGAACACTGACAGCATCAAGCTTGACAGCAAAGACGTTGTGGAAGGCTGGGGGTGTGGTTGCTGATAAGAGCTAGGTGATCTCCCTAACTTTACTGGAATTTAGATGGTGCTTCACCCTAATGCTGAGTAGCATGGTAGCCATATTTTCCTCCTCCTCCTGTGAGACCAGCAGTTTTGTAGAAGTTAGACACAATCCTGTTTGCTTTGGTGTCTTATTTTTAAAAAGGGACTTTTGAGAAATAGTCCTAAAAGTCAAACCCTCTGAAAAACTTCCTCAGCATTTGTCCCCACCATTTTATTTTCTGTAACCCTCATCCAAGTTACAAAACTGGAGGAAAGGACTTTGAACTGGTGATATGGTTGGGGAGACAGATGACTGGGGAAGCAGCTGATGCAAACCCAAAGTTCTGAAGCATTTAGCATAGGACTGTTGGCAAAGGAGGTCACTTTTGGAACAGACAGTCTTGACAGTGTCTCTTTAAATCCTCAGCACTCCACCGGAGACCAGACAGTGTCTTTGACAGAGGTATTTCAAGTGTCATAATACCCAACATTTTCATTACAGGACCAAATAGCAGTCACCTGTCCTAGGACATCTGGATTGCTGGTTAGTATTGGAACAGGCCCAGGTGGGGAAGCCTTCTCTCAGGTTTTGTTAGAATTTTAACAGAGAGCAAAATTAGCCTGAGCAATATCAAGTGACTCGCTGTCAAGCAGGATTGGACCAGGGTGGTTATTTTAATACAGCCTTGAGGAGAGGGTAGATACATTTCATTTGTTATTTTGCACAGTGATAGCTCCTTTTTCCAAGTGGGTATCACTGAGTTTTTGCCCTCAGGTCTCATAATTTCATTCCACAACTCAAGACCTGCACCACTGGAAACAGGAACTGGAGAAACCTTGAACTAACTGTAGCCATGATCTCTTGCCATGTGCCTAATGGTCTTACAGGGTTAATTCTGGTCATACATTTGCATTATGTTACCAGAGTGTTTATTGCTTCGGTGGCATAAGTGGATTTGATTTTTGTATTGGTTTTGTTTTTTAAACCATCTCTTTAAGTACCAGATGGGCATAATATGGGAAGGAAGACCTCAGAACAGCTGAAAACTGCATGCGTTGCAGCTTCTTGGTTGTAAGAAACCAGCATCTTTCAGTGATTCCCTCCCAGCTTTGTACCCAACTGCTTCCCTCTCCCTATCACAAGTTACCAGTTGCTTTTCATTTCTTGAGGACACTCAGCAG
>NW_008677140.1:11801-35619 GCF_000695815.1 Acanthisitta chloris
AAGTCTACATTGTTAAGCAAATAGATTTTGTACTGCAGCTCCAAACAGTTCGTTCAGGTTCAGCTCTGCAGTGGATGTCGTAGGTGCAGCTGAAGTACTGATGGCAGCAGTGCTCTGGATTTGCACTCTCAGGCATCTCACAGACTGGAGCAGGATTATTTGTAACTCTGCAGTTAAAGCAAAGGTGTTCATGATTTTTGCAATGCTGAGAATTTGAAGGAGCTCATTTTCAGGGAGCACCGACACTTTCAGTCACTTGTCTCATTTCAAAAATCTTGATCAAAAAGGACTTGGATTTGTTTGCTACTAGGACTGCACTAGTGTAGTCAATCAACATATCCAGTATTGTGAAAATTAGGAAGACTTAAGAAAGGGCTAATGGATCATAATTTTAATATTGTTCATCTTCCTATAGGAAAGATTAAACCATTCCCTGTTTTTTAACCTGTGAGGTAGATTATTGAGGAGTAATGTATGCTTTGTAGCTGTTTGCTTCTAATCTAAGGGGTTAGTTTTCAAGTTTTATAGTTGTAAGAGTGAAAGGGCCTTAAATTTTTCAATTAGTGTAGTTTTCACAATTCTAATGTTTTATATGGAGGGGCAGGCTGAGCTGCAGCACTCAGTAGTATTTTTGGATAGTTTTCCAGGACATTCCCAGCTCTCCTACATCCAAAGATGACAGGCAATGAGTGTCCAGCTAGACACTGAAAATGAGACCTGTCCTAACTCTAGATTTGTTGTGTATTCCCTATATTCTACTCTCAGGAGAAATTATGAAGACAAACTCAGTTCTGGTGGCTCTTTTTCCTCCAGCTTAGGTGATCCTTAAGATCTGGAATACTCACAAGCATTTGGCTTTATGCCATGGCACATTCTAACTTACATCTGTAGTTCATAGTCCTGCAGGTCTGTGTGCTTGAACCTGGACCCTCAGCTAAGCTCAGCCTCCCATTATTTGCAGGATTAGTGCCAAATTATTGAATGCTGATAAAAAAATCACACTCATTTACAAACAGTATTGCTACTACTCAGACTGAAATTCGTAGTTTACGTAGTAACTCACCTTCAAACTGGAACAAGATGCAAACTGAACATAGATCTGCTTCCTGTGCAGTCAGTGAATGATTGTGTTTTTACAGTAGATGAAGAACTGAGGAACTGTTGATTCATTTTCTTAGCTTTGAGGTTTGTTTAGTAAATAAGTAGAATTAGACCAGGCACTATACTTTTCCATACAATTTGCCTGGATATAGCTCTTAAACTAGTCTTGAAGGTTGAGACACTGTCTGCAGGTCAGTGTGCTTCAGTCAGAACATGCAATCCAGCAGCAGTGGTTTGTTTGCTGTGTTTTTCAAGTGAAGGCACCAATTCCCAGTAGATTGCATTTTGCTGTAGAACACTAAGGCTGTGGCTGTAAATCAGTTTTAACTCTTGGCTCTTCTGTGCTGTAACAAGTGTAATACAAGTTTGCATGCCCTTCTAACTGAACAAAAGGGAGCCAAGAAACAGACTGAAGACCTGGTTTAGTTTTAGGTTGGCAGCAGATATGAATGACAGTGCTTGGGCTGTCAGTGAAGTTTATTTTGTCTCCCAAACCCTTTCTGTGTCCATTGGCAATAGCACAGCATTCACTAGGCCGATAGCTATGTGACCAGAAGTGAACAGTAAACACAGAGCTTTTCACTGCCCTGACTAAATCTCTAACTCACACAGCGATGTAATTCAAGCATTAGCAGGACAGTCCTGTTGGTTTAATTCCATTAATCCTATTGAAACCCAAAGGATTCCTGGGTGAAGAGAGTGAGCAGCAATAAACCTGTGACTTACGGGTAAGAACCTGAGTTTCAATTCTTAGGTTACAAATGTGCAGTGAGGTACATCAAGTGTATAATTCAGTAGTGCATGTCCAGAGTTCACAGCACAAGCATTTGCCAAGAAATCTGTTTACTGGCAGTTGAATATTAACAAGACTATGGTGCAGTAATTGCTTTTAAGCAGCTTTCCTTGGCTGACCATGTATTTGCATTAGTATTTATCATTTATTTTTGGCAGTACCAAAGTGTGCAAAAAAAAAAATTGCAAAAGCACAGAAAGGGCCATTGATCCCTGCCTTGTAAGACTTGGGAGTGGAATGCAGAGGCAGACACTGAAGTGAAGTCATCAGCAGAATGTGGTTCCCAGGAGCATGGGCTTTGTTACCCTTTGTATCGATTTTGGTTTAAGCTAATTTTATCTCTGGTTACTTACCCAGTCTATCATCATGGATGGAGCTTGGACAAATATTTAGAATTATGTAAATGCCAAATAAATGTCAGTGCAGAAACCTGCTAACATTTGCTTTGCAAAACAAGATATAAAAAAAACTTACAATCCTTGAGATCAGAGGAAAAGTCATAATGACTTTATCCCTCTCACTGTACTGGAAAGCAGGTCACTTTGGGGGAAAAAACTACAAAACTAAACAAAGCTCAGCTGCTGCCACAGAGATTTCTGAGAACTTCACCAAAAGTGGAGCTCTGGCTCATTTCCTTTCTTTGCCTTTAAAGATCATGCTGATTCGAGGAGCAGAGCTGATCCTCACAAGCAATGTCCCTGCAGCAGGGCATGGCACTGTGTATACACTCACACAGTAGCTCTCTCAAGTAATGTTGAAGCCTTCCCTTGCTTTGCCCCAGGATATATTGTCCCACTAGGATTTACACCTCTGTTAGTCCCAGCCAGTTGACCATTTGAATGTCTTTTGCTATCTTACACCAATCCTGAGGGACCTGGGAGGTAATGACATTAGTTTCTCTTCATGGGATTGTTTTACTCAATGGTATAGTGGAAGTCTCTTTAAAACAAGAAGAAATTATGTTATTTGATTGATGGAAATTGTTTATCTTTACCTATTCTGTTTCTTAAAACGTTTATATATTAAAAGACCATTGAAGTTTACCCTACCAAGTGAGAACAATGCATGCTTTGTGAACCTGAAAAACAAAGTTACTCTCCCTCTGGTATCTTCCAGCCATGGAGGGTGCTCAGTTTAACCCCTGTCAGGCATTCTCACAGGGCACTGTGCTTCTTGCTGGAATTGAAGGGAAATTAATCCCAAAGTTTGGGCTCATCACCCTAAGCACTTAATTATCCTTTCTCAAATGATACTTGGTTGTTCTATCAACTAAAAGGCATTCTAGATTTACAAATCTGGTAATAAAAGATGCCGCATTGTTAATGTAAATTATTAATAGTTACATTTTATTACAGCTGTATGAAGTATAGTGACTTCAGAGGAGCAGAGTCCTTGATAATTGGGCTGTTCCCAGTCTAGGTTACTTGGAAAAGAGCAGGGTTACAAAATCCAAACAAACCAACCCACCCAACTGTGTATTTGCTGTCCACGGAATGGTTGCCAGAGGTTAGACAAAAATAGCCAGCACACTCCTATCCTTATCTTACATAGTGTGTATTAGTAGGACTAAAATATGTTAAAATGCACTTTAAAAATAATCCATTGAAGCATAAAAGGGTTGCAATTTTTTTTCAGTGTCTTTTCTAACAAGGATTTCTATTACTTGAATGCTGATAAAGGCAGTTACCTGTAGGTGACTCTAGGCAGCACTGGAGACAGACTGTCAGTGTTGTCTTGTTTTCCCAGTGAGTCAGTGCCAGTGCAGAACAAGGGGACAGGGTAACGGCACAAGAATGAGAAAAGTGAAGCCTGAATAAGTCAGGGAAGATTTTCTATTTAGTCCAATTAAATGTGTCAGGTTTAATCAATGCTTACTCAGTTCAAAGAAAATCCTTTCCTTTCCAGAAGTAAAATAATACACTACTCAAGTAGCTATGGCTTTTCCTGTTGGTTTTTTGTACCACAGAAATTTGACTGCTTTCAATACTGAAGAAGAATGGACTGCTAAAAACGAGTTGTGTGTGTGCTAACAGCAGAGTTTAACATTTGGAGAGCTGTTAAATTGGCTTAAAGTTGTGTTTAGAACCTCCTTCCTCTAGGAGGTTAAAAGTATGTCTCTCTCCCCCTGACACCATTTAAAAACCTTGATAGGATCCAAGATTGTACCTTGATAAAAATTTATTGAGGCTCTATCATTAAAAGCCACTTTCATGTTTCTTTTGCAAGGTATTTTGAGACTTCCAGTGAGTTATTTCCAATTTTATTATACAACCAAACTGCTGACACTGATTTCTGCTTTCTTTCAACCTCAGATTTAACAATAATGAGGATTAACATCCCTGCCATGAAGTGCTGAAAGGCCCCCAAACAGGCTCTAACCAACAGGTTTTTGCACATGTCCAGCTCTTAGTCTCCTGCTGCCCTGACAGTTGCTGTCTGTAGTGTGTGTGTGCTCTGAAGTCAATCGAGTCCAGCTGTGCCATCATCCATCCCAGCAGGGACTGTAGGCCAGGGGAGGCATTAGGCAGGTACAGCAGTTTCACAAAACTGCATGTCTGGGCCACTTCTGCCTAAGGCTTACACAGCCCATTAAAATCTGCTGTCACCTCTAAATTACTGCAAGTGAACTATTTGCTTTTCCTTTAGTCATAAACATAACATCAAAAAACCCCTCTACATTTACAGCTTTTAATTTTGAAGCCTAGACTAGTATACTAAGAACAGTAGTCATGTATTTTAAGCTTTCATAAGAACACATACCTTATCAGTGACTACTCTGTAGGAGTTTAAACCTCAGTTTCCCCCTAAACCAACTCAGATATCCTAAAGGACAAACTATTCAGATGTAATAGCTGGATAAAAAAAGATCCACATTTCTCTAAACTTTAGCTTAGAGAAAGTACCTTACATGTGACCAAAATTGTGTCAAGCTAGCAGTTCTAACTTCAAATTATTCAGTCAGTACAGAAAAGATGTTATGACACAGAGATTATGTTCTGCAGGTAAAAGCAGAGGAAAGCATCCAATGGAAGACTCTATTTCCATAGCAATTGCCTTTTTAAGGCCCCAGACCCACCCCAAGGGCAGTCTCCTTTCAGCAGCTAAGTACCAGCCCTGACACTGCACTGTGGTGTGGAAACTACAATGATCAACACCCTTTTTCTGCAATAAATTCTATGAGCAATACAGATCTACGTGAAAGTGTGAGTGATTTTGGGTACCTGAACTATCATATGGAAACAAGGGTGTGAAAGTTTGTCCTTTGAACATGGCATGCAAACTTGTCTTGACAACTTGAAGGTACTTTGTAAAAGTGAGCCAAGAGCTGAATTTTCAGAGCCATTAAAGCTGCCGACAGATGTCTACCAATGCCTTCAAAGGCATCTTGGTACCACTGCAAAAAAAAAAGCACAAAACTTGTATGGAAGTGGTTTTGCACTAAAGGGAGATAGTTATCCAATAAAGATATACATTAATGTGAAAGGCAGAGCATCCTGGTTTATTCTGCATTCTTCATGTGCATTCCTATTTCAATGCTGTGCATCAGGAAGCATTTTTTCCCTTTATAAATGATATTAAAATAGATTATTCTAAGTGTGAAAAGTAGTTTGATACTTGACAAAATAAAATGCTCTATACATTTTCTTGAGAGAGTGATAAGGAGAAAAACTTTGCTAATACAGTTTGGTGATGTAGTATCAGGGATTCCCCACGGAGCTCCGTGTTGGAATGGTGTGACACACACCCCATTCCTGAAGCAGGGGAAGCCAACAGATGAGACCAGACATAACGTAGATACTGAGCAGAAGGTGAATTTAGTTATTTATAACTGTTTTTAAAGATTTCTATTTTGTAAGTCTGTAAGGAGAAGTGCTAAGATTTCTGCTAGTCAGATAAGCTCAGTGCTGTCAACCAGCTTTTCCCTTTTCTGTGCCTCACTCACTGATATCTGACAGGTATGAACTCCACAACTCCAGAGCCCAGGTAGCACTCAAACCAGTGTGGCTCACACACACCTGTTGGGGAGAAAGTAAAAATCTCTAATTCATATTGAATTCATTCACTGCATTCCAAAATGATTTGAGGGCTTTGGATGATGACAGTGTTAAAATGATTCTGCATTTTCTAGGACAAATCTGTTGCTGTTTTTCAAGGTTTCTTCAAGAGATGCAGGCTGTACATTTTAATCATCAGTAATGATTTGCTTTGAGACTTTCTTACCACAATACTGACTAGATCTTTTGGAATATGAGGAGACAAGGGAGCAAGCTTGCATACTACAGTAATTTTTTTATACTTTACCTTCATCTATTTATGAATTTATTACAAAAAATATTTTTAAACATACAAAACCTGCTTTTGTTGTGAATTTAAGCTAAGTAGTGGATACATTGTACTGTGTATCATTGAAAAGGTTTAATTAAAGTAAACATTTGGCAATTAATACCTTTTGTTGTTATTTTATGCATGTACTTTGTTGTGGTATGTTTTCAGAAACAAAAGCAAGTTTGAAGAAATTATGTGTCCTATTCTACAGTGATGTATGCTCTTCTACTTTTACACAAGGTATGACCTAATGTACTCCTTATTAAACAAATGGTGCTTAACTTTCTTCCTCTTATCCTTCCCACTGTCCATCCCTGCCAGAAATGCATGCACTTTAAAATGTTCCCAGTTAGTAAGCTCTCCCGCATAACTGGAAGATTAAGAATGAAAACCAAAATCTTCAAGTGTTGGAGAAGTGCAAATAACTTTTTCAGTGCTTGCAATTAAGTGTGAACAATGTAGTTACAACTGTACTTTCCCCAGGGACATCTGGATCCTGGATTTTATTTCATTGCTGTCAATTAAACAAAGCAACACTCCTTTCTTTCTGCTTGGCTCTTTAATTCTAACACCACCAGAGGAGCATTTTGACTGGCAGGAGCCAAATAATGAATTATTTGGTTCTGTGTTCAGCCTGTTACTGCAGTATCAGCCCCAGGTACCCAAAGAGCAGCCAGTGGTTGTCAATGTAATGGCCATGCCCAAGAGCTGGTTCCTTGGAGTGCTGGTGGAGGTGCATTTGATAGTTACTTCTCTTATAATGACACATTATTTGCTACTGAAACATTGTGGCTGTAACTAACCCTGTCACTGTGTGGGCAACTTGGTGTGAGAGAGAAACCAAGTGTCATGCTTAACATGCACCTACTCTTTGTAGGTCTCGACCTTTACTTTTCCATGTGTTCTGCAAACTGAGTTTCATTCATGGAAACACCACCATTATTATATACAGCCCTAGAACATAACGTGAGAGCAGTTCTCTCTAAAACCTGTAACACATGTGGCCAGCAAAGCCAGCCTGTGCTCTCACAGCCTGTGCCACCAGTGAGCCAGCCCTGTCACCTTGCCTGACCCTTGGAACTGCCCATCCTGCTGCTCTCCAGTGCCTCCAGAGCAGGAGGCACACACACCTGTGTCAACAGAACTGACCCGTTCCATAGCTGCTTCCCAGGTCATCTTCCAAAGGGATGGGAAGGGATGTCATCTGTGTGACATGCAGAGCACACAGCTCTGACTGAGGAGGGAGCACGATAGAGGCCACCAATGTGTGACCAGAATCCCCCCAGGACACCCCTGAAAACATGCACAGGCTAAACCAGTTATAAACGGTTAGGGGGAGGGGAAAAACCCCAGACACTGAACAAAACTAACCCCATGCTCTGATCTCTGTTGCCTTTGAGTATGTGGCAAATTAAATCCATATCACTAACAGGTCTCTGTACTTTGAATTTATACTGGTAAACAACCCTGACAACTGTTTAGTGGCTTGTAAGTGCATATGATAAACACTTTAAAGTGACTCAGTTGCATTTCTAGGAGCTCTCCTTTGAGTTCTCTAGGAATGTGGAATAGTTTGGATACAGAAGGATATCTACACACACAATAACCATTTTCATTTGCTGTCAGTGAGGTAAACTGGCCTTCATTATGTAGCTTGTACCTGCTAAAAAAAATCCATATTTTTGATAGCCTAAGTTCACTGAATATTTTTTCTCCCCATCTGTGGTCAGGAACTTAGCTGTTAAATTAGCAGAAAGCATATTCCCAGGTACACTTCTGTAACACAAGTCCCAAGTCCTATTGAAAATCTACTTCTTTTTTCTGAGATTCTTACCCACACATCAGGTGCTGCTTCTGCTTCTGAAGAGGTCAACAGACAGACCTGTGTAAACCTTGTGACACTGAAAGGCATGTCTAGCATGACCCTAGACTCCAGTGCTGGATTCTGAGCTTGGCATACAAGACTAACAAAATGCAAGGAGCAGAACATTTAATTGAGACCAGCTGAGCCTCAGGTGGTCTCAGTTACACAAAGTAAACCCTCCTGTGCTATTCTGAATATGTACCCATCCCTTTTATTCACACAAATAACACTCTTTTCTGAAACTTCCAACATGCAGGCTGCTTCAGTGTTGGAAACAGGATAGATTTCATCACCCAAGAATTCAGCCTTGTCTAGACAAAAGATTTTAATACAGACTGTGTGATATACTGTGATGCCGCACAAAGCCTGTTGGTACCCGTTTCTGTTCGAGTTACAGAACATACAAACACACCATTGAGTTTCACAGAAACTCCTGTAATCCTGGCCTTGACAGTGAAGAGATTTCTACCTCTTTCAGCTACTGCCTTCTGTGTAGTGTTAGCCAGGTCACTTTTTCTACCTCTAATCTCTGGGGAGACCAGGTGGGGAGACTAAACAGCTATACTGCCCTGGACACCACAACATGGCACTCTTGCTTTTAGCCATCACACAGAAGACAGGCTATGTGGAAAAAAGCTAAGGCAACCAGAGGTCTGGGTTAGTTCACGTATTTCCATCTGCCTGTGCAATTATTATAATCTGAAGCAACATGTACATTAATTTCAAATGTATTTGCACTTCATACAAACCCTATCAGTCACTGGACCAGTGGATGTGTTGGTGCCAGCACATGCAGACACTGTGCTGGGAGCTGCACTCTGAACAAGTGACTCCACTGAGAGCTGCTGGGAGCAAAAATAACTTACACTGGAAAAACCAAAGCATAGCACTGTGCTTCTGTGAATCCTTTTGTTGGCATTCCTCCTTTGATCCATCACGTAGGAACACCTTTTGATCAAAGGCTGGCATGGCAGTTCTGCAAGCCCAGGGCTGGGAAAGCACAGCCAGGGTCCCACAGCCCTCCGTGAGCCCATCCAGCCACCCAGGCAACAAACACCACTAATAGGGAACGTGCTCCAGGGACTTTCAACTTCCATTTTACACAAACCTGGGGCATGGCAATTCCATCTCACAGCTGCTTATTTTCTTTCTGGAGAAAGCCAAAACAAATGTAAATTTAAAGCACACCAATCCTAAACATAACACATACTAAAACAGTGTATTGCTGATTCATTTTAAACCATCTGCAGCAAATCCTGGGGGTATCTTTCTCATTAGCTCAGAAAGGGCTCGTAGCAGCACACTATGAGCTACCTCACAATGCTGGGGCACAATTTCAGTCACTGACAGGAGAAACTCACCCAGGGCTTTGCATTTATTTTGAAAGGGTGCAGATGAGAAGATGCCAGAACTACGAATGGTCTTGCCTGCTGTTTTTTAAGCATTTTGGCTTTTTGAGGGTCTGCCAAGCCCATATTGCCACTTACCAAGCTGGAGTTCAGCCCAGGAGCTGGATGACCTGAAATGATGCCCTGAGCCTTGGAGAACTGCATGACCTTTGACTAAAAAAACTCTGCAAGTTGAAAAGATTATTGGCAAACAAGTAGAAACAATAGGAGTAACTGACTGATTTTATACATGTAGAAGGTACCACAGAATAGATTATTCATTACATTTAAGAGAAGTCAAGTTTTGACATGTTTCATTTTAAGTGCAGCTTGGAGGGGTTTTTTTCTATCAAGAGGAGGTATCCGAAAATTTTTCTTAAAAGGTAAATCTCATATACTCCTCTAACTGAAAAATATCATGAAAGAAAAATGTGATACTGAAGACAATCCATGGCTGTAGTTTAAAATAGGGACAATTTTTTATTAGCAAAACTGATGACAGGCCCTCAAAAAGGGCAAGTTCTACTCAGAAGAAACTTCTGCAAAATCCTCAGAAGTACTTTAAAAGTGACTTCAGTGATCTCCTTCTGCACACCCTGTCACTTAGGTGTTTCACAGTGCATTTTAAACTCGAAAGCAGTATTGTAACATCCAATAGCTCACCTGTGATTGCTGAAAAACAGTGAACAGAACATCTGGGAAACACTGATTCAAAGAGGTAAATGGCAAAGCTGAAATAGACACTCAAGAAGGCTAAGTGAAAACCCAGGTAAGAGGGCAGTCAAGGAAAGAAGAGCAAAAGTTAAGCACTGCCTGCTCTTTGAGGGGTCATGTTAATAAAAAGATAAGGATGGCAAGTCTTGCTGGAACTCAGTGCTGAGTAAAGCAGGTGGAATGAAAGGTTTGCCTCAGCCACAGACTAATGCCTGAGCAAAAATACTCTTACCAGAAATTTGAGTAGAAATGTACACTGGAGTTGGACTCACTGGGGGAGGAACACACATGCTTTGTACTCATTTTGCAAAGTGTGAGGAGATTGCTATAGTACTAACACCAGCAACACTTCAAATTTCTAACTGCAATGCAAATGCCCAGTGCACATAAACACTGGAACCTGTGGCTGAGGAAAGCAGCTTGCTTTCAGCCCCTGCAGCTACATCTGAGCTGTGTAGTTGCAGTACTAATTAGGGACTATACAATCTAATGTCAATGTACCCAGCTCAGCACCCCAGTGAAGCTGTGGGAGCACCTAGCAAGTGGATGCTCCTAACAAATCCTTCCTTAAAAATTTATTTCTCATGATATATGACCAAAATCTTTGCCAAGCTCGCTGGTATACCCCAAGTGTCTGCTACACTCACATTTCTCTTTTGTGCTTTATAGCAACACCCATATATATTGATCATCCTTGTCCACCACCTGTGGCAGTAACTGCCTGAATGTTTTGTTTCGTGGTGATCCAGCTGCAGGTCTAGTGGCACCTCTGTGCACTGCTGGGGCTCAGTCATGTTTTCATACAAACAACCACACTGAAGACAGCTCAAGCAGAGTCACCAGGCAACATTCACAGCTCTGCAATGCAGACAGAGCCTAAATGGTCTGGGAGGGATACTGACTAAAAACCTGTCTTCCTTTAGGTAACAACCAGTAGCAACCTCATCAGCAGACTGTTTTTTCTGCATACTCATTCTAAGTTAATGTTTCCATGAGGGATGAAGTTTACAAAGCACATACACAGTTCCTTCATGAACCTTTTGCAGTGTTCGTGCATATTCTGAGGAAAAAAAAAGAAACAAACTGAACATTTTCTGGTCTTCATCAACTTCCAACATTTTTATTCCTTGCTGCACTGACAACCTGAACCCGATTCTGGTACAAGTTAAAGAGCTCTGCAACATGCTTTAGTACTGAAACAATGCAACTTGGTCCTGACATGTTACAAAACTACAACCTTTACTTAGAAAGATTTGGCATCCTTTGAAAATACTTGGTGTGTTACAGAAAAGTGGTAAAGAAATAGGTAGATAACTGTTTATTGTACCAATAAAAAAGGCAAGAATGTGCTGCTGTAAATACTTCCCCAGTGAAGAAGCAGGAAATGAACTGTTTAGAGCAGTGTTCTTACACTGGATCCAGCGAGATATGTTGAAAGCTGCTGACGAAACACTGAGTGATGAATGGACCATCCTGACAGTAGAGAAGGGGATTACAGTGGTTTGCAAACAGAGAAAACACAACAACAAAATCTGACTTCATAGCAGCTGTGTTCTCTCATGGCACGAGTTGTCAGGCTTTGCTGTTGGGGTAAGAAGCAGTGATGAAGTTGGCCATGAAGTCATTTCCCTCTGTGCCACCATCTGTCTGTCACTGCTTTAAGCCAGTGTTCTGCTAGCTCTGCAAGAACCTGGGAAAACTGAAGGCCCACAGATTGTTGTACATTTTCTAACTTAAAAAAACCTCAACAAACCCCAATCATTAACAGCTGACTAATTTCCAATGTGAAGTGATCTTTGTGTGTTAGTTGATTTCGTTTTTACAACAATTAATTGGCTCATGTTTTCCAAGCTTATGTCACAAATACACCATACACTGTGCTCCAACAAATTAATACAGAAATATTTTCAAAGACATCTTTTGGATGAAAACATTTAGAAGTATTTTACAAAAATAACATAAAATAAGTTACTTTTTTTTTAAATGAACAGCTATAAAATCCTTGAACCAAACAACATATAACACTGACACGAGATGAAATATATTACAGTAAAGGCCAGAGAACTACCACAGTGGTATGAGGCTTCAAGTAAATTAGGAGGCACTTTTTGGCCGAGCAGTAGTCACTCATTCAGTGGTGAAGTCCAACTCACAGAAACACCTGAAACAAAATTGCTAAAGCTTTCTAAGATTCTAAGTGCCTAAAACAAAAGTGCAGACAGCAAGGCAAAGACAAAAAGGTCAGGTATCATGCCACACAGGGCACCCAGTGTCACCTGCTTTCCTTACACACCTGTGCTCAGCTTAGCTGGAGCTCCAACGTGGTGGGACCACATCAGCCTTCCCCACTGGGCATGGGCATTGGTCTTAAGGCTTTACACATCAGAGCACAGAGAAGCAATAGCAACTCCAAACCAAACAGAAAGGCTGCAGCAGGGTTATATGTGAGGGAGTCCAAAGTAGAACAGACATGAACACCACTCTAAATTAAAGAGCACTTGTCACTTGCAGAACACCAAGCAGTAATACATGTCATGCTCTGTACCAGCCCATTTGAAACTGAGTGAACAATCTCAGCAGCACAATCTGATATCCTCAAGGTCCCCAATACTTAAAAGCTAAATCTTCCAGCAAACAAAAGAAGGTACTGTCATGGGGGAATTTAAGTACCAGCAACATGAATATGCTACTATGAAATATTGCTATTAAAATACCTAACATAACAAAGAGGAGGCAACTAAAGCCAGAAATTACTATAAAAAGCACTACTGATATGTACTATACTTAAACATACTAATATACCTACATATACCACTAATAAGCATACTTAATGTAAGACTGTATCAATTTAGAAGTTAAAAAACTTTAGAAGGCAGCAGTTAGTGGCACTATGGTAAAGCACAGTTTGTTTATTTTGGGAGAAAAGCACAGCACTGAGTGGTCCTTAAGAAATCATCTCATCTTAATTAGGTGCAAAGTTCTCCAGCTGGAAGACCAGGTCTACAGCAGCATCAACATCTGGCACAATATGATCTGGTTCTACTAAACCAGAATCAAATCTAAAATCTCTGTGGCCATGGAACACTGTTTCAGTTATGCTGTCCCTGGTATCCAAGGGCACCTCGGTGTGGGGGTTGTACACCCCGGTACAAACGAGAACAGACCTACAGTGAGCAGCAGCTGCAGATGCTAACTCATTCTCCCAGCTGTGGTCTATTTCATCATCCTGAGAGAGTGTGGCAGAGCCTCTGCCACCAGCAGCTTTGGCCTGAATCCGGGATTTGGAACCTTTTCTGGAGTTCTCTTGGAGATAGCGGTTGTAAAGGTTAGCACCATAGACATCTGTCATGAGATTGTCCCTGCAAACAGAAGGAAGTTCACTCAGCATTGTCAAATGTCAGTGTATAAAAGACATTTTTACAGGCTCAGTTTAGCAGTTTATTTTACACTCGACACAACTTTATGTGGAAGTATGCAGACAGGGAGAAACCAAACCCCATGGCTGTTTTATTATACCATTTCCATGGAGCATGACATGAAAGAAATGAGTCACTCCCCATACTGGAATTCCTGATCGAAGCACAGGAAGGGCAAATCAAAGAGCAGTCCATAAACGAGCTTATTGTATTTCCAAATATCTTGGAGATTCTGGAACAGTCTCTAATACAATGCAGCTTCATCCCTTTCTATGACAAGGATTCTATGATGTGACAGCACATGCAATAGCTTATTACCAAGTCTAATGACCTTGGAGATAAATTCTAGCTCTACATTTGGCAGGTTGATGGTTGGACTTGATCTTAGAGGTCTCCTCCAACTCTGATAATTTTATGACTCTCTAATAACTGCCATTTGATCAAAGCTAGTTGGTGTTATACCAGTAAACCTAATAAAACAAACACCCATGCAAACCCTTTTTGTTAGATTTACAGAAATAACTGAGAAATTAATCAGGCAAAATCTTGGTTGCACACAAACTGCTTCTTAGAATCACAGAATCATCCAAGTTGGAAGAGAACTTTCAGATTATCAAGTCCAACTGTTAACCTGCCATTGCTGTAACCCCTAAACCATATCTTCTAGTGACAAGTCCAGACATCTATCAAACACTCCCAGGGATGGTGACTCCACCAGCTCCCTGGGCAATACTCCAGTGCCTGAACACCCTAACAGGGAAAACATTTTTCCTGATATCTAATCTGAATCTCCCCTGTCTCATCTTACAGCCATCTTGTGCTTCTCCAGAAAATACACATAGAAGGAGCAAAGTATCCTTAATTTTTGAGATCAGAAACATTACCGAAAGTACACCATAACATGGTGGGTGATCCTAATGATATGAAAAATAAGCTGGTAGGAGCTGTGTATTTTTTGTTGCTGGCATTTATATTGTATTTCCCTGCTGTACTCCTGAGGCTTCCAAGCCCTTACCCGACAGCGTAGAGGGTGTGAATCGGCTGCTTCCACTGCCTCTCTGCCGCCTGCGCGCGGATCAGGTGCTCCGCGTACTGATACGTCAGCCTGCTGGGTTTGCCCATCAGGGCCTCATATTTCAGCTCTTTGCCAGTGATCTTCTTGTAAATGTTTTCCAAACAAACCATGAATGTTCCATGCCCAAACCTACAGATATAAAACCAAGTCAGATTATATTAACTACAGCTAAAAAAACCAAAACAGGCAAGGCTTTCTTACTTCACAATTTTTTAAGGAATAAATCACATCCTGCAACACTCGTTTTACCCCTCAGCATGCAACACTTCTGCAGCTATTTCACTGAAAATTAAGTGCTGATTAGCTGAACAAAAAGCATCACATTACTGGGACAGCACAACAGATTTGTCTAGTTCAAAAATGTAGGAATGGTTTGTGTTTGTGTTACTTCCATTTAAGTATATATGAAAGTGTCTACTAGTTACAAAAATGTGTCTTGAAGAAATGCCCATCCTGTGATCTGCTCTCTGCAGGAACCTAGCAGAGGCAGCTGAATGAACAAAGAGGAGAGATGGAAAAGGAAAGCTAAAATCAGAAATCAGACATCAGGAAAGTTGATCTCTCCATAAGAGTATATGAAACCTCTTTTGGAATATGGAAACAAAAAGGCTTCATGGGTTTCTCTAAAAAAACAGATGCAAAAAAGGATCCAGGATCAGACTAGAATTTGACAGCATGATTTTGATAACTCAGTTGTTCGATCAAGGTGCAAGCAGTGATGATGAGTCAACCACCAAGCCAACACATCAGTAATTTAGAAGATGTAATCTTGTGATGAAAAAAAAAGCAGTTTTACTTCATTACTGTGGTCAGGGTGTGGGATTAGGGATGAACTCATACATACAGAATTACCAAACCTACCCTAATCTGAATACAAAGTTGCTAGACAAGAATTCTAGATACAATAAATTACACATACTACTTAAGAAGAGTTGCTAGGCAACTTCCAATACAGACAGATTGCTATATCTGCTCAAACTAGGAATCTATAACCTAAACCACCCCAAAACACCAATATAATGACCATCAGCAGCTAGTAGAGCTGTGGTACAGAATTAGCTTGTCTGAATTAATCTTCATTCTCTTTCTCCACCCTGTCGGTTGCTTTGTATTATCAAATACCAATAAAGAAGCACAAAATTATTTGCAATAATTATCAGTAAGAGCTTAAAACAACTGAGCCATGGCATTATATTCAAACAGTGAAGGTGACAGCACTGACAGATGTAACCTTGCCATGCTGTCAGACTCACAGGAAACATAAAAATGAACTTTATACTGTATCTTTCCCAAAGGACAGAACTGCAACTAAGTATGTATCTTGCACACTGTAGATATCCTGGCTGCCATCCAGACTGAAACCACCACACACTAATTGCCAATGTGCTAATTGGAGATGGCTTTTGCTTCCAAGGAAGGATATCTGACAAGTTCTTTGACCCAGGATCAAGGCAGCAATCAAGTCACACTAACAACAGTTTCTATTTCAGCATAAGTTCAAATCATAGACTGAGGGGAAGGGAGAGGAATGAAAACTATTAGTGCTACCTTCTATTGAAAACAGAATCAAAACTGCTCTAAGAGGTTGTGCCACCTTGTTCTGTGTGTTCCACCTGTTTTTTCTTATGTTCCTTAAGAGCTCACTGCACTGTCCTCAACTCAGAACTCACTGCTTTCAACTAGCAGGCTCACTATTAGGGTGGAAAAGAGAAATACCAAAGCAGGACCTAATGAAATGAAACAATGGCCTTTATAATTTTTTCATTTTTGCCTTTGAACTGAGACTCTGAGGCCCTCAGGCAAAACCCTCTCTTTCCCCACACTTCCGGGAGTGAGGAAACAAAAGGGTTTGGATAAAAACAAAGCAGCTTTTATCTCGAGTAACTGATTTCCTGGATGCAATACTGCAGACAGCAATAAGGCAGCATCAGCTGGAAGTGCACTGCTTTAGAGATGTTGCACTCAAAGCCAAGACCTGCTGTGAAGCTACAGCAAGCACTCTGTGTTCGGGTGCTGACTCTGAATTTTACTGGAGAAACGAGGAAACCCAAAATACATCATAACACACACCCATTCTAGAGCACTCACCTTGGAGACTGTGCCTCAGCTACCCACATCAGATCCATGTTACAAGCCAGGACAGGAATGTGAGGGTAGTTTTCATGGTGATAGGGATTTCCAGGATAGCCACTTGTCAGCAAAACATCTATTATCAGCTGCAGGCTGGTTTCCCATCTGACTGGCTCCCCGAACAACACAACAGCTGTGAGAAGCAGAGTTGCAAAACAAAATTATGGAACTGTGAACAGGGCACCAAATCTCTGACACTAAAACTTGGTCTAAAGAGACTGAACAAGTAATTTGATTTAAACATGAGCTGATGAAATAGTCACATTAACTTTAACAGACCCATTCACTCACAGAAAACCTTAGAATTAGCAAGACCCCACTGCAGAATCTACAGGTTTAGGAACAGATTTTTTTTTTATTGGCTAACTTTCTGCAGAGCACCATAAAATATTAACTTCTAAATTGCATTTCTAAGTCTTCCATACCTTTGTGGATTTTATGTTTACATACAGTATTTAAAGAATCCACTAGAGATATAATTTTATTCATTTTAGAATGAAATTTGGATGGTGTTTTCAAACATTTTTCTGGTCTCAGGCAATAATCTGACGTGGATTTTTTTAAAATCCTAAGGTCCAGTTTCTACTTTGCTGTAGTTCAGATGAGATGGAGTGAATACAGTGTACTGAAATGAGATGCTTCTCATACTACAGTTCTGAAGTGACCACCCTGGCTACTTGTAAGAACAAGACCAGTTATTTCTGAACACATTTCAACTCATTCCTCATTTTGGCAAGGAAACAGCCTGTTAAAGGCAGAGGAAAATGAAAGCAGACCTCATGCACCTTTGAAACTTCAAAAAGGTTTTCCAGCTTTACCACACAGAATGCATTCCAATTCCAAACTAATGACAGATGTCATTGACATAGAAATTTTTGAAATTTCTGAAGTGTCCAACAATCTAAAAATGATTTCTAAGCACAATAAAGATTTTTCATCTATAATGGATAGTTGCAAGTTAAATAAAGATAACTGACCCTCAATCTTGGGAAGCTCCACAGCAGAAGGGTACTGTAATAAGAAAAAAGTGAAAGTTTTCTACAAGGTTAAACATCTACTACTATTTTTAACAGAACAGACTGAAGTATAGTTCCAACAGTTGCCTTCTGCAGCACTGACAGGAAATGCACTCTCTATTTAGGCATATACCTGACATCAGTTCACTTAGAAACTTCCACTTGCATTCTGAAGTAAAATCTCTTGGCACATGGACAGCAGACAAGTCAGTGTGTTGTACATGCAGGTGCCTTCAGATTCTGCTGAACTGCCACTGGCAAGCCTGAAAGCTCCACTTGTTTCATTTACTTGTGTATCAAAGTATGGATGTTTATTTTTCCACAGGATTAAGAGGGCTCTAGTATTATCAAGGCATTTGTAAAATAGTTTTTGAGATGTATTTCTTTAACACTGTTAATACGTAAAAATACTTTGTATATTTGCTAAATAATTCAGAGCTTGCACTTCATTATTTACCCTCTGTGGTGATAAATACATGAACAGGTTCTTGACCTTCCCCATCCACATGGCTGAGAAGCACAGGTGATACACCTGAGTTATGCATTCTGTGAGCCACAGACAATGTCCTGGCTTCACATGGGGAAAACCCACTCCACAGACTGACCCTGAACATGTACATTACACATAGCATTTGCAATACAACACACAGGTGTTTACTCTGCATGCACTCACTTCTCTTTGAAATCCTGCACAATTCAGCTGAAACCACACTGCCCATACTGTTAACATTTAAATATGTGTAAGTAATGGTATAAACAACAAAAGGTGTTCTTTGGAGCAAAATTAATTATCTGCAAAGCATTCATTTACAAACTAAGCAACCTCCCAGCCTAGAAACAATACCAATACAATCCTATACTGAAGGAAAATGCTTTTTTAATCTTCCACACATCTGAGGAAGCTAATCAGCTTTCCAAGCCAGATTTTGAATCAGGTATCTGTATTAAATTATACGTTTTCCCTCAACAGTAATTTACAACATCAAATACTAGGTAACAGGATTACCACTGACAGAAAAAACCAGTCTATAGGGTTGTTCTTGAAAGTGCTGTAATAAAACAAATAAGGAAGCAGAAAAGCAAAGTCAAAATAGAATGCAAGAACAGCAGCATTAGCTCGCTAGTTTAAATATTGACCCCTCTCAGAAAATGTCGTGTAATGAGCAAACAGAGTTTTAAAACAAGAATATACACTCACCAGAACGTTTGGTCTTCTGTCATGGTCAACTGCATCTAGCAACGGGTGTTTCTCCCGCAGCGTTTCAATGGTGATGGGCTGACAGAAACCAAGGCTGGGCAACACCAGTTAAGGATACAGAGTGCTGATAGCAAAAGATTTTTACATGGGTAATTCCATTTGAACAATGTGAATATAAGCTATTTATCTGGTAAAGCAAATGATTTAGGGATGAAAGCAACATCAAAGACTGACTTTTTCCTCTGAGAGACAGAAAGATTATCATCCCATTACTGCTAAATGGGAGATCAAGGCTTTTCTATTTTGCATTCAGTCTTGAAATATACTTATCTCTTAGCCAAGCCTAATGAATTTTGACAGTCTACTAGAATCATAGAATCATCAAGTTGGAAGAGACCTCTGAGATCATCAAGTCTGACCATTAACCTGCCACTGCAGTACCTCCTAAACCCTAAACCATATCTTCCAGTGCCAAGTCCATACCCCTCTTAAATACTTCCAGGGATGGTGACTCCACCACCTCCCTGGGCAACCTAGGCCAGTGTCTGATCACCCTAACAGGGAAAACATTTTTCCTAACATCTAATCTGATCTCCTCTGTCTCATCTCAAGGCCATTCCCTCTAGTCCTCTCCCTGCAGCCATCGCAGGAGAGACCATCCCTCACCTCTCTACAACCCCTGTCAGGTAGTTGTAAAGAGCCCTGAGGTCATCCCTGAGCCTCTTCTCAAGGCTAAGCAAACCCACCTCCCTCAGCCCTTCCTCACCAGACACATGTTCTAGACCTTTTATGAACCTCATTGCCCTTTGCAGGACTCGCTCCGTGGAATGTTCCTTCAGTTACCGTCTTCTCATCTTTGTATTTGAAATAGAGCTTATACTTAAAAGTTGTATATACATTTTTTACAACTTATTATTTACACCAACTTTAATGACAATCCCAATAAAGGAAGACCTGCAGAATGGAGTTACTGGATGCATGACCAAAGATTATGTAAAGATTAAGGTCATTAACAGTCTGAACCTTTGATACCACCATTATATCAACATAATTCAAGTTCTTTTCAGCAGTTAATATAGAAATGGAAAATATTTTCAAGTCTAGTTCTATTCTAGATGCTGGTTACAGAATGATGTGACCTAGCCTGGCTACATCCTTACAGGCAGATCTGGAGTGAGTGAGCTAAAAGTCAGATACAAAAAATAACAGATAATGCTATGATCTTGTCCTCCAGAGAGCACAAACCCTTTTTGCTAAAGTGTCCTTTACATACAAGTCAAAAACCCCAACAATCACTTTCTCTTTTTTCCTTGCTCACTAAAATTAGACAGAACCAAGTGAAGCAAACACCAACACACCAACCACATTCAAAATGTAGATTTGACATGAGAGGAAGAACTACTGCTGCTTATTACTGCATCTGTGGTGTTGAAACCTTTGGTCTTCATCTGATCCACAGGATCCCCTGAACTTGACTAAGGAACAGTTCAACAAAGTTGTTGAGTTTTTAATTTCTATAAAGATACTCTTGAGCAATATCAAGAAGTGGTCCTTGCCCAGACACCAGGACACATTTTTCATGGTAACGCTTGAACATCCGCAGAGGACTGTGTGACATCATCACCTGATCTTGTGAAATCTGCTTGGGATTGAAAAACAAAAGGACTCTGCTGTTTTTCAGAGAACTTATTTATACACAGATTAAATTAACAAGTGTGACAAATTCTAGGAATTACAGAATAGTCATACAGAGGTACCTAAAGCCCCACCATAGCAGTTTATCTCAAGTTTCACAAATGACCTATTGATAATATGCCAGAAAAAAAAAAAAAAAACCACATTACTGACAAATTGTCACCTACACTCCTTTCAGCTTCCAGAATTACTCTGTTCAACATAAGCACAAGGTTTTCCCTCCTTGTTTTACATAATCACCCAATTCATTTGGAAAACAAACAGGGAAGGAGTATCAGAATGACCCTACTTCCAATCGTGGACCCTTTGCTAGACTGCAGCACTGATTTAATTGCATCAGATCACCTTATTTTAGTTTACATATCCTCATTACTTCAACAGGTGTAAAACCAGTAAGATCATTATCCTGGAAGGAAGCTATTATGAACTGCTGCTTATCACCTTTACAGATCTAAAAAATCCCAACAGAACCAAGATGTCATTTTACCCACGACACAGAAACAACAAGCACTGCAGGACTGACTTCATGGCTTTCTCTGGGTAATGTTCACACACTCCCTGGGAACAGAGAATCCCCACTCCCCGGGGTGATCACAGATCAATAGGGAATAAAGCTTTAGTACTTGTATCCAAAACAGGCAGGAAGCTCCTGTCCTGCACATTATCACAGGACACATGCAGCTTGCTGGAGCAGAGTCTCATGGTACTGGCACATGCATTTTTTTATTCAGGAGAAGGCAAGATTTATTCCCACAATAATAATGCTGCAAGGAAATATCATTACCATTAGCCTTACCATTGAAAAAATCAGTACCTTTACCAATGGAACTGCCATTAGCTTTTTAGCATTCTTTACTTTGTAATGCCTCCAGCAGAGCACTTCAGGAGGCTTAAGGGAAAACCAGAACTGATGAGCTGAGCAGTATTTTATGGAAGATAATACATTGGACACATTCACTATAGTAACTAACTAACTAAATAGGATTGAAGGGACTCACTGGAACTCCCAGGAGATGAGACAACTGGTCAGCTTTTTTCTGGGGAAGGCAATTCCCTGCATTGGTGACAAACACCACAGGCACCAAGAACTGTCCCTGAGAATTCACGAGCTTCCGAAAGGCTGGTTTTGCAGCAGAAATCGGAGTCTTCCCTCGGACCAGGACACCATCAATGTCAAAGAGAAATCCAAAGGATGGCAGGACGTTCAGCTGTAAGGAATTGAAAGCAGACTGCATTAGTTATGCCTTACACGTTTGATCGAGCTTACAACTGCCTCAGCCCAAGGAGAACAGAGGCTTCCAGAGAGAGCAAGGAATCTTTAACTTTTTAACATGCCTTATAGACACATTCATATGCTAAAATACCTACCATGACACAAGGAGCATCACAGCTCCCTCCACCTTATGCATGCAGCCTTGGGAGCTCTACCTTGCCTTACGAGTAGTTCCAGAATGTTTCAGATGATAGGGAAAAATTAAGTTAAGCTGATCAAAAGAGGTACAAAATACATGCTGCTGTGTCAGCAAGTTGCACTTTGGATTAGTCTGACCCCATTCTACTCCACTGAATACTAATGAAACAAACAGAAGTAAATATATCAGCAGTAGGTAGGACTTGAACACAAGTATTGCATTTGGCTCCTCCACTACAAGATGACTAGATACAAAACTGTTCCTGTTCTCACTTGCACTTTTCTGTTCCACAGCAAGTTTGATTACAGACAGATAACTGCTCCGCTCCATACATATGGCTTCAGTCAATTCCTGGTTATACACACACAATGCCTATGGGTAAGGTTAGCACCTCCTTAATCAAAGATGCTGCTTGAGTTACTAAAATGTGTATTCTACCCTGCCTTTGAGGAAGTAAGAGCTGGACTTCATGAGCTCAGGAATGGAGAGCAAGGCTAACCAGGTGCAAGAAAGATGAGCTGGGTGATAAGCTCAATGCCTGGGGTCAGAGAGGGCCATTGAGCAGTGAAACAGGTACTGAATCAGGTTGGAAAAAGACACAACTAAAATGATCGATAATCTAAAATTCATTTCTCTCCCAAGCCTAAAATAAAATTCAGGACTCTTTCATTATTTGGTGAAAATTGAGACAGAACATGCTAAAATCAGACACAGAAGAGACTCCAGCCATGGGAGGTGGGACAGCCTTTGCTATTGGAGCTGTCTGAGGGCACACAGCCACCCAGCCCACTGTGTTTCCTCTGCAGGGAGAAGGGCATTTTGGCTATTTAAGCAGCACTTTGTTCCCCATCAATTATTCACCTGCTCCATTTCTCCTGCAGCTGGGTACAGCACAGGGACAGACACTGCCACTACCACCACTGCTGTGAGTGGTGATGCAGCCGCCGGCACACCCAGACACGCTGGCTCACTGCTGCCGCTCCTAAACCCACACACTCCTACATCTGAAAAACCACGAGTCTGAGCACACTCGCCTACAGAGCCCAACTTCATAAATGCAACACTGTAAATATATTGCATTTGCACTGATTTAAGTTAGGCTGGGCTTGTAGTCCAGCTTTACATGCAAGAACTCCTTCTGAAGCCCTCTCCCTTCTCCTCTACAGAATCATCAGCCTCTACCTAAAAACAAATCCCCTGCAGCCGCTGTCTCCGCGTTGTCTGCACCCGTTTCAGGAATGGTACATTAGGAATAAACCCAGCTGGGGCAAAAATCTTGGTAAAGGCTTGCTCATAATATATAACAGTCTTCCCAGGCTTTGTGAACCAGTACTTGAACTTACAGGAACTATAGTCGTATTGGAGTAGCTATGTCACAGATGTGACAGATGTTTACATTAATTGTGCTATGTATAAATAACAGATTACAAATGAGAATTTTACAGTTCCCAAGACTAGCAAAAAATTTAATAACTTTGCTAACCATCGGGGGGGGGAAGCACTAAGCAAGGAACCGAGCATACATCCAGCAAGGAAATAATGACGTTAACAGCGGGGTTTTTTTCCTTTTGCCCCTAAAGGAGCGCTGCTCGCGACAGGAGCGGACCCATAGAGTCGCAACGCCTTTCCCCCGTTCCCCCGTAACACCGCGGAGCTAACGCAGGCCCTGGGAACCCGCCACGGCCTCCCG
>NW_008677141.1:0-16374 GCF_000695815.1 Acanthisitta chloris
CCCTCAGCCTCCTCATCTCTGGAGAAGGTAGAATGCCCAAAGGTGGGTACAGAGACCTGACAACATATCCTTAAATCAGGATGAACCAGAGACAAACATCTAAGGTGTGAAGCCAGCCAGGGAGAGCTGGTTTGTCAGGAGAGGTGCCAGCAGATCCCAAAGTCTCTTACCCTGCTGATCAAAGAATGACTGGACAAAGGCAGAGGAAAGTCATGGAAGAGATGGAGCTGATCTTAACTCAGCCATTTTTCAAGTGCTTAAGATAAAGAGAGATGCACAAGGATCTTGTTGAGGAAGAGCACAGTGAGCAGACGTCTTTTCTGTCGAAGTGCAGAATGACCTTCCCCATGAGTCTGAAGTTTGTGATAAGTAATAGCAACAGAGATTTTGTTTAGCCTCTCCACCACTTATTCTCTCTAGTATTCTGGCAAATGCACAAATGGACACTCATGACTTGCATGAGAATTTGGGAAAAGTTACACAACAGGGCATATGCTCAAGGAGCATGGGGGTATCCTCTGCAAATACCTAAGGAATATGAGGAAGTAATAGTGAAGACAAGAGGAAATAGTATTGCTACATGGAGTCCAGCTCTTCCAAGGAGTACATGAAAGGAATTTTGCATCCCATGAGTGTGTCTGGAGGCTTCAGGCAGGGGACTCCAGAGAAATAATGATCTGAATGAACCAAGAGTTTATGAGTGAGAATAAAAAGGAGGGAAGGGACAAGCACATTAGGTTACAATTGAAGTTTCTGGACATCAAAAAGTTCCAGGAGTATTTGAAAGAAATTTCATCAGACACAAAACTGAAATCCAGATGCAGTTTTCAGATGTGGAAGAAGTAAGATGACTCTTGCTTGAAATAAACTGGGATCTTCTCCACTGCTGAGCTGGCAGCATATGACTAATTCTGTCCTTATATTGCATCTTGCTGTTAGTTGATAATCATTAGTATGAAATCTAGGTGGAATTAAACAGGAATGGATACTACATTCCTGTTGTATCCTCTTATAACCAATTTCAGGATACAATATTTTGGGGCAAGCTGGGAGGGATCCCAAAGTTCCTTATTAAGGAGACTTGCATTATGATTGATTGCAATTTGTAAATTATGTAAACACAAAAAATCCTCTCCTTCCCCCTCCCCTGAAATAAGTAAATTAACATGCCAGATTCAGCTCTGGTTTTCATGCTCCATAACTCTTCCTTCGATTCCTGTTAAAAATACTGAATTAGATGTGTATTTTTTTCTGTAAATTTAATACAGAATTAACAAAGATTAAAGATTTTGCATTGAGTGTTATCACCGATGCAAAGAGAAGATGGGTATGGCCACAGAGATCTAGTCAGCAGGTAAGACATCTGCTTTGGATCTAGGTTGTAGGTGTTACATAAAGGAAACTTTATTAAATACCTAAATTTCTTATATGGTCAACAGAAAGAAATAAAGTGCTTTGAAGGCCTTGAGAGGCTTTCTGTGATCAGAAGTAGGTCTTTTCAGGATTTTAAGTACCTAACATAGATAAATGACATTTCACTCTGGTGAGTTTCAGGTGTTCGTAACTCTCCACATTGAATGCAGGAACATTGTAGCAGGTGACAAAACTGTTGATATACCTAAAATATACAATGTGGTAGACTATGGTCTCACACTGCATGAGCATCTGCAGAACTGAAATGGAGAGCAATTTTTTTTTCAGATCAGAAATACAAGTGCAGGAGATTGTGGTTTTCTGAAAAATTGTTGAAGTTCTCTGAAATTCATGTCATCATTAAAACAGTGAAAGATGGATTTTCGTTTGCAACTGTCAAAGGAAATTGAAAATTTCCATGGAAATATATGCTTGATCTTAGAAAAGGATGGAGTTTAAAATATTTTCCTCTTCCATTTGCCTGG
This sequence comes from Acanthisitta chloris, assembly GCF_000695815.1. Classification (NCBI taxonomy): domain Eukaryota; kingdom Metazoa; phylum Chordata; class Aves; order Passeriformes; family Acanthisittidae; genus Acanthisitta; species Acanthisitta chloris. The sequence continues at coordinate 1,899 of NW_008677141.1, forward strand.
TGTACAAGAAACATTTGCAGTGAAAGAAAATTAAGCTTCAAGTCCCTGCTCTGTCTATCCAGATCAGAACACAGATATTCTGGGTATTCTATCCAGCAGGACACTGAGGGGTTTTTTTGAAGCAACTGCCATCAACTTCCAGTGGAAATCCCATGCATTCTGGAAACTTGGGGGGGTTTTTCAGCTCAAAAGAATATTTCATCCATGGTTATTATTCTGTTGACATAAAACATCTGAGTCAATCTGAAACAAAGGAACCAAAAAAGTTCAGGTAATCTTTCAGTTCTGTGTTTCTCCACACCCTATGTTTCTATATTTTAAATGATGCAATGATCCCTTCATGAACACACCTTGTGTGCAAGATAAATACTGTATATCAAAGATTTTATACTGTAGACAGGAATTTTACCAATTTCTATATAAAAATGGGAATCATTTCAGCAATATATGGTACCATTATTCACTTGGCAGCCCTTTGCTTTAAGGAATGACAGCCTAAACATTCATTGAGACACAATTATTCCCCTGTGAAAATAGGAAAACCCACCGACTCTCTTAGTAAGATATGTTTCTTCATCTTTATTTGATGCATTAATATGCACTCAGGCACATCTTGGGGCTCCAAAATTAAGCTGAATTAAACTTGCAAGACTCTGAGATCAAGATTTAAATCCTTGGCTCTGGCTGGATTTTCACAGTGATGTCAGCCAGTGGCAGACACAGCCTTAATCTTAACAGGTGAGTTCTGTCATAGCAAGTCTGCAGTTGGAGTAATTTGAAGCATAAACCACATGGAGGAGACTCCCACTGCTGGAATAAGGTTGGTGTATCCCCAGTCAATCCACACCTACATCCAGCTGCAGGAAAGATATGAATAGAACCAAGAAGAAAGTTTCAAAAAACAAGCTGTATTCTGAGATACTGAACAGGCTGAGGAAAGAATGGCTCTGGTTTCACAACCATTCATGTTGTCACAAAGCATATAAGAAAAAGTGTTTCCAGAAACAGGAGAGATCCAGGTCTGTGTCATTTCCTGCCACTGAATTAATTTACGTTATTAAGAATTAATATCTGGATATTTTCATTATTTCTAATTTCCAAGTTAACAAAGTCTGTAAGCTTTTGCTATTAAGCTTGTCCACACTTCAACATTTACATTTGCATCTCTTTTTCTGGTACATTATTCATTAGCTTATTTATCTAACTTTTTAATTTTTATGCCCATCTGCTTAATTATCTTCTTAGCGAGATTATCAATGCTTCCCATTTTCTTTGATGTCAATTTGAAAAGGGACAATGAGTTTACAGACAACCATCATTTCAGCCATTCTGATGACATGCCTTGTCCTTTGACCAGCTCGGCAATCATCTGACCCCCCTCCTGACCCTTGCATAATTACCTATCCAATTTCCTTATCACCATTCTCCCTTTCAGTTCCTAAAAGCAATATAGCTGTGGTCACTGTCAAAGTCATGGTAACCTTGTTAGGACTCTTTCTATAGCCCTAACAAGATAACCAATTAATGGCTTATTCCTTTATCTCAATCTCAAGTAATTTCTAAAACTCCTGTTATGTCTTCTTTTTTCCTTTGACTCTTAATTAACTTGACCAACTTTACCTCTTTTGTATTCACCCATGATTTAGAACCATAAAATGTATCTGGATAATTTTATTCCTACCCTTCCTCCAAGTAGTCAAAAGACCAGTTGCTATCCAGATTCATTTTCTTGCTCTACTATGTACTCCTTAAATAAACACAAAGCCTAAGGAAACTTTGTGGAAGTAAAATCTTGGAATTGCTTCCACAAATCATTGTCTTTAATAAATATCAAGTCTTTTTCTACATTAAATAGGTGGAAAAAATATCAACTTCAGCTTGCTTTCAAGATAAGGTTGGAGGATATTCTACCTGCTTTCCCTGTTGATTTCTGAAGTCCTTCAAAAACTCCAGGAGAAACAGATGGACCACTCCTGGAGGCCATGTGAGAAAATGCTAAGAGGCAAAAAATAACATTTTACAGATTTATTCATTTTCCAGCCCTAACCTCTTCCTCTGCTTCTAAAATTTGCAGAAACCACTAAGCACATTCCGTACTTCTCAAAGGAATTTTCCTACATATAGAAGTTGCCCAAATTTAAATGTATCAAAGACCGAGATAAAACAGAGGCAGGAAAGATTCATGGAACAACAGAATGGTTTGTGTTGCAAGAGACCTTCTTCTAGGGATCACCTAGTTCCAATCCCCTTGCCATGAGCAGGGACACCTTCCACTAGGCCAGGTTGCTCAGACCCCCATCCAACCTGGCCTTGGACACTTCCAGAGATGGGGCATCTGCAGCTTCTCTTGGCAACCTCACCACCTTCTGAGTACAGAATTTCTTTGTAACATCTAATCTAAACTTACTTTCTTTTATTTTAAAACTATTACCCTTGTCCTGTCACTATCTGCCTGTATAAAATATCACTCTGCCTCCTTTTTATAAGCTCTCTTAAGGTACTGGAAAACAGCAGTGAGGTCTCCTAAAAGATTTCTTCTGTCCATGCTGGAGAGTCCTAGGCCTCTCAGGCTATCTTCCAGCCAGAAATAATGGACTAAGAAAAAAATCATGTCTGTCAAGTCCATAATAATGCATTAAGGAGATATTCATGTCAAGACAATCCCTGTTGTTGCTGTGCAGCATCAGTCCAGGTATCTATAGCCACAGCCATGTTTGTGTTGTTTTCAGCTTGAGTTAATAAGCTTTAAATGTACACGTAACTGGCTCAACTAAAGTCATCTCAGCTGTCTCTGGCCTTTATCTCCTTTTGGGTCTGATTCCAGGGGGAACTTACAAGGAGCCAACTCAGGTGTATGCAGCCACAAGGATACACATGCCTCGGGAGAAGTTGAATCAAGGCTGAGAGTACAGGATCAAGGAGCCTGTGTATGCAGCCACAAGGATACACATGCCTCGGGAGAAGTTGAATCAAGGCTGAGAGTACAGGATCCAGCATGTTGTTCAGGGATATCACGTAAACTGGCTTTCACAGAAAAGACAGTCATGGAAAGGAATAAGTTCCAGAAGATGTCAGGTGAGACAGGCATCCTGTAGTCCTTTCATCTGAGTTCCAGACAAGTCATTACAATGAAAAAATTGAAGTAAAACCTTTTGATAGATATATAAATTTTGAGGTCAAAAATTACTATTCTGATTATCTGCTCTGATCTATGAAAAGCAGTGCTATGGGCTCTTGCTACACCCCCGTTAGACTTTTTGCCATCCCAGAATATCTGCCTTGAAAGAGGAGAAGTCTCATCAACAAAATTTCTCTGCAGCCAGTATTCGTAACTTTGTCATGAATCCCTCCAAAACTGCACATAAACAAAGTAAACAGATGCTAAATGTATGATCAATAGGCAAAGGCTGTAAGTGAACAGCATTCATCTCTCCTTCAAAACTGATATACTCGTGGAGGGAAACAGTGCCAAAACAAATACAAGCAAAGCAATAGCCTGGAAATACTTTAAACATATTATTTGAATTCTCAGAAGTATCATTTTTAACCTAAAGTAAACATTGGCATGCAAACCTAACAGTCTGCGTAATCCAGTCTTGAAGTGTAACTTTATTTGTTATGGGGATTTGCTCGAGGAAAGGGGGAGGGAGGCCGAGGTGGGAAAATAAAATAAAAACACCCCTCCTTCCAAAAACAACTCATCTTTTCCTACTACAAAGAGGAACCAGTTGTTTCTGCAATGCTGCAGACATTTCACAAGGTCATGAAAGTGACTGTCTCAAGCTGCTTTAGCAATTTGGGAGGAAGGAGGGATTGAATTGTTAGGCACTTGGATGTTCACTTGGCACACTGGGATGGTTAGTTTTGTCGCTGTTTTAATAGGAGTCAGAGGCTAGGACACACCAGCCAGATTTCCACCCTCACAAGTGCAGGAGCTGAGAGCTGTGGGATTACTCTTATGTGAGGAAGGAAGGGCCATAACCCTCCTACTTTGGGAGTCTCTTGTGTCATGCTGCGGCCCACCAGCTTCTTCTGAAATAATGCTGGCTTCTGGCAATCTCCAAATACAGTCTTCAATTAACAGGGAAACAAAAACCTCTGAGGACTCTAGCCAGGATGTGCTATTAAATGGGAGATGTTGTGAGCATCTTTTCCAGCTGAGAGAGAAATGAGGAGAAACATACCAAAAATATTTCGACAAAAGACAATTGGCAGAGGAGCCTTCCCTTGCTGTTCTATGCGCTAGGGAAAAAAGATCTTTATAGGACCATGTAATCTTGGAGCCATTAAGGTTGGAAAAGACCTTACAGATCAAGGAGTCCACCTACTAACTGAAGACTGGCAAGTCCACTACTAAACCACTGTGTCCTCAAGTGCCACATCTGCACATCTTTTAAATATCTCCAGGGATGATTACTCAACCACTTCCATGGGCAGACAGTTCCAAGGCTTGAAAACCCTTTCTATGAGGAATTTTTCCATAATATTCAACCTAAATCTCTCTTGAAATAGCTTGAGTCTGTTTATGATTTTTTTACCATCTAAATACTAGCCAATATTCTAAAATAAGTAATAGAGTAGATGAGTCTTATTGGCTTTATACACATCAGCTCTCCTTTTCAGCAGAGTTATCTGTCTTTCAGGACTCAATATTCCTTGACCAGGATTCATAGAATCACAGAATTGGTCAGGTTGAAAGGGACCACAGTGGGTCATGTGGTCCAACCTCCCCACTCAAGCAGGTCATCAAAGTATCATTTTGACTGCACTATCTTCATGGCAAAGCTAAAACTGTCTAATTTAATGTCATGGCAATTGGTATACTGTCATGCACCATTTATACTTATGACCTGATAAATAGAGGTTGACCTTGTCAAAGTCTAGTCATTTTAAACGAAAAATTGATTTCATGTCCCTTGACTTCATATATCTAAGATTGAAATGTCTAGTTCTAGCTTGCTATCTAGATTTTTTCTCTTTGGACAGAGAATTGATGACAAAATATAGAGAAATTCATTTTGTCCTGAGGTATTTTAGTAAAATGAGTAACATAAACCACTCTCAAGAAGGATCCAGCACTCCTCAGTGGAAGAACGAGGGATTCTTGCAAACTAGCTACAATGAATAACTTTACTTTTATTTGACCAATGCTGGGGTGGTGAACTTGACCCATACTGACCCATTTTATGTACAAGGTCATATTAGAACAGGTAGCATAGCTGTCATTTACCAGTGGGAAAGCAACCAGAACTGCCAGCATGTATGACAGATTACATAGCCTACATTATATACTGCTTTTGGCTGGGATAGAGTTAATTTTCCTCCTAGCAGTTGGTCCAGGGACGTATTTTGGATTTAGGATGAAAAAGACATTGATAACACAGTGATGATTTAGTTGTTGCTGAGCAAAACTTATATTAGCCAAGAACATTTCAGCTTCTCATACTGCCATGCGAGTGAGAAATCTGGGAGGGCACAAGAAGATGGGAGAGGACACAGCCAGGACAGCTGACCCGAACTGGTCCAAGGGATATTTCATACCATACACCAGCATACTGAACAATTATAATACTGGTGGGAGTTGGCCAGAGGGTGGAGGCCACTGTCCAGGGACTGGCTGGTCATCAGGCATTGGGTGGTGGCAAATGTATTGTGCATCACTTGTTTTCTATATTCTCTTATCATCATCATTATAGTCCCTTGCTTTTCTGTCCTGTGAAACTTTATCTCAACCTATAAGTTTTACCTTTTTTTTTCTGATTCTCTCCCCCATCCCACTGTGGGGAAGTGAGTGAGCAGCTCTGTAGTAGTGTTCAACTGCCTGCTGAGTTAAACCACAACACAGCTTCATACAGAAAATCAAGGAGGATTCGTCTCCACTTAATATTAAATAATGAAATATTCATTGCAATAGAGACAAACTGGTTAAGTAGTTAATGCTTCTGTATGGATCATATGGAAGATGGTATTTTAAGTCTCTGCCTTAATGACGGTTTAATTATTAATAGAAATGGAAGCAATTCAATAAGAAGTTCTGAGAGACACCTGCCTCCATACTGTGACTGTCACAGGAACTCAGCCAGTCCTCTGTGTTTGTGGCTTTTATCTGAACTGTGGAAATATGAGACTGAGTTCTAGACCTCACAGGAGTTCTTGAAGTTAGATTCTTTCCACTCTTAGTGAGCCCCAGAAGGCATTGACACAAAAATGGACACCTACATCTTTTATCCCAAAACTCAGAACAATTGTCCCAATCTGGAATAGAGAGAAGGGGGGAAATCAAACCTAGAAAGTTATATCCAATGTTTTCACATCTTGGAAGCTCCTGGTTTCAGTTTTAACCTGAGATTCTCAGCACTACTTCCAAACAGCAGCATATTTTCCTAATGTGAATGCAGCCACACAAACTACTGAGTGACCAGAAGCATCTGCTATGATGACAAAGAAAATTATAGACATCGTTATTTAAAGAAAAGGAAGAAAAAATAATTTAAAATCCCAACCCTTCTCCTTTTCCCCACTTTCTTAAAAAAAATCAAAAAGGAAAAGAGAAGAAAACAAAAACTCAGCATAACTGAAAGCCAGCTCACCTCAGGAAAATAATTTGGCATCAGCCTTTATCAACAGCTGCACTTCAGTTCAGCACCTGTGTGTATCATTCCAAGTGATGAATGACTGGGGAGGCTGTTTTGTATTAATGAAACACGTTGTGGCAAAGCTTGTATTTATATTTACAGGATAAATTTGTGTTGAACCTGTCTGATGAAACTCAGATCTTGGTGGTAAAGGTGGGATATATTGGCTGGATCTAATTATTAAATTTAGGAGTGCCTCCAGATTCTATGGTCTGAGTAGATACACTGGCCATGTCCCAGCTTGGTGTTAAAGTAAGACCATCTCTGCCCTATCCCAAATTCCTGGTTATCATTGAATACAAAGATTTCACTATATTCTCAAATGTGATGTCCATGCAAAACATGGGAAAATATATGGGAAATAAGAACTTCACTGAACAGAACAAACTTCTGTAGAAATTCATGTCGTTTGATACAAATTTTGAAATCACTTCAGGGAGGATAAAGGTGGAGAGTGGAAAAGGAACTAAAAGAAAAAGTACTCAAAGTAAACCATCTTACTATTGGATTTCAAAATGCCATTTTCACAAAGAGATTAACTTGCATCAGGGAAGAATTTAAAAAGGAGGATAAATAATAAACAAGCCAAACATTTCATAAAGCATTGGACAAAATACTTGTCCACTAAACTGGAGAATTGTTTCACACACAAAAAGAAAAGGGTGTCTTGGATTAATCCAAGCTGAAAATTCTTTTTCTGGAGATTTTTGTTCTTCTCATTAAATTGCAAGCTCTTCTTATTTGTACTGCTTTAAGATATTTATTTCCAGAAGCTTACTTCAAATCCCATTGAGATCAGCAAAAGACTATCAGGTGACATTAGTCACTGTTCATTTGAAGTCCATGAGATTAAACTTCCTTTTTTTTTTAAACTTTAACTTTGTGAAAGTTTTGCGTTGTCTTAGTCAGGGAATCTTCTACATCTTGTATTTCTTTTCCTTTATTAACATTGCATTTTGGAGAGATTATACATGTTAATAGTTCCAAATGCCTTACAAATAAAAAGACAAAACAAACCAAAGCTTTCTTCTCTTCTCTCAGTGGTACTTATTTTGGGGATATATTTTACATAACATTAGCATAATGCTAGAATAATTGAAAATGAAAAGTGATTTTAAAAAAAAAATTATTCTGGAATGGCAAAATTCAACTGTTTGTATTGTTAGAAAACCACTTATTTTAACAATTCATTTCTGGTGAATCTTGCTCTAGTCTATGGCTCAATTTTCAGTTCAAAGAACTGCTCAGGATGAAGTTACCATTATGAAATGTAGTTGAATGCATTGACCTAAAATTTATCTTCCTGAATATTATAGTCTAACCACAATTTTGGCCATTGTACTTTGAGCTTATATTAGAAAATTAAAATAGACAATATTATCACTAATAATGGCAACTATACTAGTACTTTTACAAATGCTGTTTCATTTTGTCCATTTTTCAAGGTACTCCACGTGTTACCCAAATAATTCCTTGGGAGAATGAGATGCATTTGCCTAATTAGTACAGGTGTGATATTCCCAAATGAAGTGATTGCTTTAAAAGGAGTCTGATGCATGCCATGGATGTCAAGGGAATTATCTATTTGCCTAGATCTAATTATGCTGAAGGGAACCTCAAATGCAATTAGCTGCTTCTCCCTCTTTTGTATGACAAGTGAAAATTAGCTGCTTAATTAATAATGAAAGCTTCTTCATTTTACCAATGAAAATTAAAAATGTGTGTTGGCACTTTAAGTAATGATGATATTTGAAGTAGGGTTGAGGTTTATTTGGTTGCAGAATGCTGCACTTGTTTCTAATAAAAACCTCCATGCAATGCTTAAATGGGAGATTATCTTGCCTAGCCATTAACAGTTTGGTCCAAGCTACTCATCAGAGAGTCTTTGGATTTCAAGGAAGACAGGCAGGGATGCACCATGTCAGTGGCTTCTGTGTTCTAGTTATAGAACACACATGGAATGATACTTGTGTTGGTGATATATTAAATGGGTTTGAGGCCAATTTGGATACATTATTTTCACAGGTGTGAACTGAGTTATAGCTAGGAATGCTAGTTGTGCCAAGGCAAACCTGAAGGATCAATCTGGAAGTGGATTTTTTATAAATCCCTTTTGTATAAATTTTCAATTTGTTTCACTCTGCATTCCCTTAAGAATCTCTCTGTGTGTCATTCTATTTATTCCTTTCTTAATGGTCCAATTATGTTCAGCTTTAAGGTATATATACAGCCCGTTAATGGTTCATTAGATTTTTGAAGAAGACAAAACAAGATTCCTCACTATTATTACAATACCCTTATTTTAATGCTTCTTTTGAGGATATTTACTAGACCACATAAAATATTCATCTATTAATATTTTACTTTATAAACACATCTCCTGTCAAGGCTGTTTTCTTATCCATGAGGCAAACTGCAAACAGGTACAACTCCAGATGGTTTAAGCAATTGCTAGTCTTTGGGACACAGTAGTTGGTTAGAGAAAACTTTTAAAAAATCCTCCATCCCCTGGAGGTAGAATTTGTCAAGATGCTCACGTAATTGAAATTTTCTATGGCTGTTAAGAACCAAGAGAATAGCAGTTCTTCTCTCCAAATGAAATCTCACTGCCAGATTTGTATGACATTTCATGATCCAAGCTTAATTTGTTATACATTGTTCCCAGAAGGTGAGATGAGATTACATGGAGCCATACATTAGTGAGAAGATTTATTTTACACTTACCCACTCAAAGTTCCTTTCTAGTTATTCAAACAGAATGGAGCGATCTTGATTAGTTAATCTCTCTACATCAGCGTTTTTTCCACAGAACACTTCACAGAAATGTTTCAAAATTTCACCACAATTAAAAAAGCAATTAAAAAGGATTATCAAAATCAAAGTTGATCTTTAATTACTGCCTATATCTAGATCTTTATTCCATGATATACCAGATAAAATACTCTTAAAAATGCTTTGTTAATAGCTTTTTATTACTGAGAACATAAGAAATTTCAGCCTTTTGAGGCGCATCCCTTTTTAGATCAATTTCATTTTCAGGTTGTCATCTAAAACTTTATTTCCATTAATCTTGTCTTGCTCTAGCTGAGTAAGCCATTTCTTTATCTTCTGCCCACCGTGAGAACTGGCCACCTTGTAATGACTTGGGCAGTGTGGTCAAAGTACAGCTGTAATTTCTCCAGTGAGAAATTGCTCTCTATCTCCATCTTAGTGAGCAAGTCTCTTCAGGTATCTGTTTGGTCAGGTCTGCCTATGTGACTGCCTGCAATCAATTTTTGGTCATTTGGACTTCTAGAAATATTCAGGGCCATCACTGCTCTTTTTCCTCAGAGCAGTGTGCTTAAAGTCTTTGCAATTTTAAAGCATTCTTGCTGAACTCAGAGAAGATATTTAGGCACAGGAAAAAGAATGAAAATATTTTGCTTATTAGGTTTTTCCTTCCTAGACCCTTCTTTAGAACAGAAGAGTTCTCAAAATTTGCTTATCAGTACAGACTGAGGAAGTATTCTATTCTGCACAATTCTGTGAAGAACTTCTGCAATGGCTTGGAGCCCCCAAGGTGCTACATGGAATTGATGTTTTAAGAATCTTTTTCTCACAATGCATCTTCCAACTGTCTGACAGGATGGTTTGGCCTCCATGTCATCCCAGTGAACATTTTCTGAACTCCTATATGGAATGAAAGCAAGAAGCCTCCCTGCAGACTAAAGAGTGTGTCTAGTGTGCAATAAAAGTACATAGTTGGGATACTGGAGCCTGATGCTTGCATTAATTGTGCTTTTTCAGGAAACAACAAATTTGGATGTCTGATTTTTCAAACCTTTCTTGTGCCATCAAGATATTTTATCCTAACAGTATTTAAGGTATTTAAAAAGATAGTTGCACTTTAATGTGCTGGTTTATAGTATCATTATAACTGAAGTCTATACCCTATGTAAAAGTATGCATATAGCTGAATACATACGCATTAAACCTTGAATAACAGATGAACATATATACTCCAAGAGCACATATATATTATACCCACTAGTATATCTTATTTTGAATAATAAAAGAAGGATTTTATGTAAAACCAAAAAATATATATTAAAACCAACAAGGTTTAGATAGAGATATCACTGGATTGAAAATCTCACTGTAGTGAAATTCCTGCTTGGTTCATTTAACAATTATTATTGTCTGCTAAGCTCAGGTTGCCAGTGAATTATGATTTCTGAAAAAGAACCCCATTTCACACACATTTCATGTGGAAAATGGTGAGGGTGAGGCTCAGTGCACCAAATTTCAGCAACATAAAGACTGTGCACCTTGTTCAATCTAGTCATCTAAGGTTTGATTCACACATCTCAGAGTGTCAAGTGCCCTCTGAGGTGCACTTGGTTTCCAGTATCTCCCTGGCCTTCAATTGCCTCTCCAAAGAGCCATTTCTTGGAGGTCCTGTATCCCACCTACCAGCCTTATGTGAATGTTTCATATTCAGGGGGGATCACAAATGGCACCTGACACTTACTTCAAGCAACCCGAAAACAGACTTTGCTTCCAAAATGTCCTAGGAAGGACATTAATGAAAGTTTTCTGAAGTCTTTCAGTATGGAAAAAAGACAAAAGAAAGCAACTGTTCTCTAAATCCCTCCCCCCGTTTTAAGACACTAGAGAACCCCCTGAATCATTACATTTTATTACATCCTACTATAGGGAAGATCAAAAGCTCAACTTTTGCCCTTCTGCACTTGGAGTTTGTGGGACACTGAACCCAACTTGTTTGGACTAGGGCAAATTGATATATCCAAATCAATAAATCCTTTGTTGGCCTCTTTAACTCCATCTGAACTTGTTCAGATCCCAAACACACTGAGCCCCTACCAAGACAGTACAAGCATAAGGCAAGTAACAAATCTCAGGGTCAGGTGAGGCTTTTCTGAAATGACAGCTGAGTGAGGACCTTGTCAAAAAACTTTATTAAAGTCACTCTGCTCCCCAGCACAAGCATTAGGCCATCAGGCAGTGTTTTCAGACTCTCTCTCACATGGGAATTTTATGCTGCAGTAAGACATGAAATCCTAATGTTCTCAAAATCTTTCCTTTTTAATATCTGGATTCTTTCCTAATTATTTTCAGATTAATTTCCAGCTAATACATAAGGATGAAATTTGGTGCATGACCTATAACCCTAAGCATGTTGTAATTCTGTTACCAATCTCCTGATTTCATGGGGGGCTTAACAAGCACCATATGTGAAGTACTGTGTTCCTCTGCACTAGTGTGGCCTCATGATCCAGGGAATCTCTGTTGCTATCCTGCTTTGCCACACTGTCAGCAGTCAAACAATGGCAATACCAAGGTCTGATGAAATGGGGGTTTTTTCATGTCTGTATCCTCGAGACTGAAAAAGACCCTAAGGCACCATGCAGCCCTACATAATCCAGTACAGAGCATACTCAAACTCAACTGTGTTGAGAAACATAGTGGAAAGTGAAGGAGAGGACTTAGCAAATTGATTTGGTGTCCTGCTGACTGCCACCTTTCAACCAAGGCTCTGGATCCACAAGATTTTGTGTTAGCACTCAACTTCTTTCGTCTGCCACCATATTTGGCCAAGTAGTGAAGCTGATAACGTTTAAAACTGACTGGGATTGAAGTGAAAAACTGAAATGCTGGGGTATTGTTTAATCTGGAGGCATTTGTAGGTCTACTTGACAGTGTGGCTGTGCTTACAGTTATGCCAGAGTAGGATTTGGCCTGTTTGCTTTTACCTGGTGCCTCTCTTCAGGTGATGCATAAGGTAAAACCATTTTCCCCCAACCCCTGTGATCACCATGGCCATACTGTTCAATTTGGACACAACTAACTGATGGTGGAAGACCAACAAAACTGCACTGAACTGAATAGAAATGGTTCACACTGGAGGGCAGTCCTGAGGGTAATTTGGAGCCATGACATGGCTCTGACCTAAGGGAGGAATTGTTAATAGCAGTAATAAAGAGGTCAACATGTCCTATCATATCCAATCAAAGAGAACTCCTTTGGCATGTTAGCAGTCAAGTCAGAAAAGAGACCAGGATTCAGAGCTGAATGGTCCTCTGATGCAGATGCATCCCTGAACAGACATGCTGAATCTCAGGTCCAGAGATATCCGTGAGAGTGTTTCTACCAGCTTCAGGCAGGTTTTGGATTGCATCTGATGGGCATGGTAAGTTACTTGCTGCTGGAAGGAAGCTTGGTTTCATGAGGGAGAAATTAAATTACAGTGTGTTCTCCCACTGGATCACAACATAGAATCATAGGATGGCTTAGGTTAGAAGGAACCTTAAAAATCATTTATTTCCAACCCCCCTGCTGTGGGCAGGAAAGCAAACCTCTAGATCAGGTTAAAGAAAGTGTCCCAAATATGCTCTGCCCTATCCTGGACCTGTTCCCTCCTTCAGGAAGGACTCCGTTTTCCATGTTTCCTTCAGAGAAAATCTTGTTACCCCTTTCCTCCCTCTGTTTGCCAGATGTTGTCCTCCTCCTAATTGCTTGTCCCTGACACCAATCCATAAAACTTTGCCACCCTGACTGCACCATTAATGCTTTCTTATATCTCTATATGCAGTGGCTCTTAGAAACTGCCATGGATCCAAAGTATTGTCTGAAAATGAGCTTCCTATCTAAAGGTTTTCAGGCCTTTGGGGGAGAAAACCCATTATATGTGATAGCTGTCTGCAAATGTGGGCAATTACAGATAGAAAAATCCTCCTCACCACTGCTGAAACTCTCTGTGATCAGGTGCATTCACAGTTTCAACCTATAGACTGTAGGACTGAAAAGGCTTCACTAATGATTTCTACCTTGGCCCAAATGATATCCTTGACAATAACATAATCCCAAGAACCCTCACTCACTTCCAGTTGTCACCATTGGGGCCACAGGCTTGCACAGATGAGCCAACACACTCCTCCAGATCTGCACTTATGTTTCAATAATAAAATCCCAAATGCAGAAGGTTTTTCTTCCCTCTCCTCCCTCCCAAATGCTACTGATCGTCCTATTACCATGGCAACCAACTCCTGCTGGCATGATCAAGAAAAAACCTGATTTGGGATTTTAATTAATTGCTTGGAAATGGAAATGTAACAGTGACTGGCAGTTCAACTAAGCACGTTTGCAAAGTGAATAAAAATAGAGTTTCTGAAATACTTGAAATTGTTTCACTGGATATAACCCACATTTTTTACGAGACACCTTAATTTATTCCGCTTCATAAAATAAATCTGCCAAATGTACTAAGCCATTTTGTCAACACAAATCATTTTGGCAAATACTTTAATCCTTCTTCTTAAAAAAATGTATTGTATTAAGAAAGAAAAAAATCTAACCCATCAGTATAAACCCATAGGTTTGATCTGGACATATGCCTTTTTCACCAGTAGGTCATATTTATAAAAGGCTTTCATCTTGCCTTCACAAAAGAGGATGTGCTTCTTCCAATGCATGTGGTCACTCATTAACATTAATGGCAGCTACACCCCCATATTCAGCAGAGAATGGAACAGAAATAGCTTTCAGTTGATTTTTATGACCCCCAGTCACCCTGTTTTCAAAGGAAATACAGTGGTCATTGTTTGGGTATGTCACTGCCCTCTTCTGCGTGCTGCCAGTGCCACTGAGGTGGGTGTCATAGGTCCTGTGTTGCTCAGCCAAGAAACAGCTCCATTTCTCTCCAGATCTTTAGGATCAAGAGGATTATAAGGATATTCTTGTCTCAATGCAGTTCTGAGTACCCATGGTTTTCAGTATCATGCTGATTTTGTATGTCTTGTAGTATCACAGCATTCATTTTATATATATATATATATATACAT
>NW_008677142.1:0-434 GCF_000695815.1 Acanthisitta chloris
GGAGCCCCTTCCTGCAGACAGTGCGGGTGCTCAGCACCATCCCTGCCATTCCCAGGCTGCGCCGGCACGAGTCCTCATTGTCCCTGCAGCAGTACTTCCAGTACGACACCTTGCAGCAGAAACTCAAGTGCTTGGAGGAGGAGAACCAGAAGCTCCGCATGGAGGTGAGCAGAGCCAGCTGGCAGACGCTCCTCAGTGCCCACCTCTGCGCTGCTCATTGCAGGGGGACCTGAACTGCCCCCGGAGGAGGTGGGAGGGCCTGCCCGTCATGCTCAGCCCCTCCGACCCTCTCCCCAGGCCACCAACATTGCCACTGAGACCTGTCAGTACGAGGACCAGGAGCAGCAGCTGATGATCGACTGCGTGGAGCAGTTCTGTACGTGGTGCTGGACTCACGGGGGGTCGGGGGTGTGCAGGCACTGCCCAGCCTGGCT
>NW_008677143.1:0-530 GCF_000695815.1 Acanthisitta chloris
GAAATTGAGGAATGACATGAGGAAGCTGAGGCGTCACGTAGGGAAATTGAGGCACAATGTGGAGAAACTGAGGCAGAACAAGGGGAAATTAAGGAATGACATGAGGAACTTGAAGCATCGCAGGGGGAAACTGAGGCACGATGTGGGGAAACTGAAGAACTACGTGGGGAAACCGAGGCACGACAAGGGGAAACTGACGCACAACAAGGGGAAACCAAGGCACGA
This sequence comes from Acanthisitta chloris, assembly GCF_000695815.1. Classification (NCBI taxonomy): domain Eukaryota; kingdom Metazoa; phylum Chordata; class Aves; order Passeriformes; family Acanthisittidae; genus Acanthisitta; species Acanthisitta chloris. The sequence continues at coordinate 226 of NW_008677143.1, forward strand.
TACAAGGAAATTAAGGCCCAAGACAGGAAAACAGAGGTGCAAAGCGGGGAAGGCCCTGCCCAGCGCCCCGAGCCACCCACCCCGGGGTCCCGCGTGCTCGCGGTGCAGGCACGACAAGGGGAAACTGAGGCACAACAAGGGGAAACCAAGGCACGATACAAGGAAATTAAGGCCCAAGACAGGAAAACAGAGGTGCAAAGCGGGGAAGGCCCTGCCCAGCGCCCCGAGCCACCCACCCCGGGGTCCCGCGTGCTCGCGGTGCCACTCACGGGCGCAGTGTGTGTCCTGTGCTGGGGCGCAGGGCT
>NW_008677144.1:0-4668 GCF_000695815.1 Acanthisitta chloris
TCCGCCAGCCGAGAGCCACCGGGCTGGGACTGGGACAGGGGGTGGCAGGGACAGCCAGAACCAGGGCAAGGCACAGAGCAAAGAGCCGCCATCCGTCCCTCTGCGAGGGTCTCTGCCCCTCCAGGGCCTGTCGTCGGCTCTGTGACTCCGTTTCCCCGTGGGCAGGCTGCGAGGGGAGTGGGATGGCACAGGGAGGCTGGCCGGGACTCTGCTCGCCCCGGGGCACAGCTGGCTCACAGTGTGACCTCACAGACAAACCCTCTCAGGACAAGGGAAGCCCAGCAGTAAACAGAGAGCCCAGGGCTTGGGGCATCATGTGGCCCTTGGCCGCTCAGCGGGTCCCCGAGGGCTGGGTGTCTCCTCCATCTCCCCTGGCAGAAGGGATGACTCCCCACTCTCACATGGTCCACATGCTGCACAGGGCTCTGCCTTGCCCTCAGCCACACTGTCCCTCAGGCAGGTGATGGACAGACCTCTGCACCCATGGCCCAGCCCACTATAGGGGAATGGCACCCCAAGGGCCTCTGTCAGGACCACAGGTGATTCCAGAGGGAGAGTTCCCACAGCTCTCCCGGGCTAGCAGCACTGACTGTGTCCTCCACCATGTCCACCTAGTCTGTGACAACGGCTCCTTCACATAAGGTCTTGTGGTGGGACAGAAAAACAGGGGAGCCCCGTCGTTTCCACATCCCTCCTCTTCATCCTGCATCCTTCCATCCTTCCACATCCCTCCCAGCCCCTGTGTGCATGGGGTCTGGGCTGGGTCAGGCTCAGTGACAGCCCTGCTCTCCTCCTGCACAGAGGCTGCTGTCAAGCCTGAGGACATGGGGACAGAGTGTCTCCCAGAGCCTCCAGTAAAGCTGCTCTGGAAATACTGACCTCCTGCTTGGCTCCCCTTGGACTTCTTCCAGATAATCTTTTGGGTTCCACTATACCAATTAAAAAATGTATTTGTCTTGCAGATGTTTCCAATTGCAAAGTCCAGAAAATACCATTTAAAAGTAATTTCTCACCCCACCTCTCACCCCCTTCCCACCAGTCCAGGCAGTGCTGTGGCTCTGAAGGGTGGCACAAATCCCATGTGATCCCTGTGGTTCACATGGACTAACCTGGCATCTGTAGTGCATTCCTGGGGGCAACAGGACCTGAAATCTTGTCCCCTCTCCTTCCACTGCATCCCACAAACCTTCATCTGTGTGCCAGGCCCAAGTCAGGGGCTGGCAAGGTGAGGAAGTGCTTCCTCTACTCCAGGGCCTAAGCAGTGGACATGGTACCAGACTTCATCTCTGTGCTGCCACATGTGCCTGCACCTGGCAGAGGGGCCATGGGCAGGGCTGATCTGGCCATAGGCAGGTCTGGCTCTGCTCCAGCACAGCCCCAGCACTGCCCCTGCTGAGAGGACACCCCTCACACCCTCTCTTTCTGCTGGCAGGAGCCTGGACCGCCTGGACTCTGTCGAGATCCTCCTACCTCCGAAGTTCCCAACCTGGGAGGAAGAATACAACCAGATCTCTGACAGCGTCAATGAGTCCAGCTGCATCAACCAGGTGAGGTGCTGAAGTGCTGACCCACTGTGCCAGCACAGTCCAGTCAGGGAGGAGGCCAGCTCAGGGGAGAGGAAGCATCTTCTTCGCCTTCTAAACAAGGCACTGGCTGTGCTCCAGGATCTGCACAGGCTGTTCCCTGGCAGCTTTATCAAAGTGTCAAGGCCAGTTCCTTAATCATGATTCATATTAGACCTCCTTCCTCTGGCTTTGCCTTCTGTCACACTGCTGGTGCAGTTAAAGTTGCTCTGCCACAGGTATGGTAACCCAGAGCAGTGCTCCACAGTGCTGGGACAGCTCAGGGCTGCTCTAGGTCAGGGTCCCACGGTGTCACCCCCCAGAAGCCACCTGAAAGGCTGTTCACCCCTGCTGCAAGCTCCTCATGCCCACTGGGTGGATACAGAGCCTGATGGTGTCCAGCCTGGGTCCCTGCAGCACTGGGTTACCAGGGACAGTCATCCTGCTCAGCTCAGGGCCTCATCCCTCATGCAGTAGACCTTCCTGGACCCAGGAACAAGGTGCCTGTAACTCAGGAGGCTGTTCTGCCAGCTAACTGGGAATGTCTCTCTTGGATATTCCTGGGCCCTTTGGGACAGGCAAAGGCAAGAATGCCTATGAGGTGCTGATGGTGGGTGGCAAACTCCTTGCCACAGGGTGGGCTCATGCCCTGACCCCAATATGGAGGATGCTGTCAATGCAAACCAGATTTAACTCCCTATACTATGGTCTTGGGCTTACTCTGGAGCTCCTTGGGGCTCGGGTGGCTCTAAGCCAGCTGCTTCACAGGCCAGGAGGAGCCTTTGCAGAGGTCCTGTGTGCTTCTCTTTCACCATGCAGGTGGAGGTTCCTGGGGCAGCAGCAGCTCCACAAGCTTTGCCCAGCCTGTCTGCTGTCCTGGGGCTCTGTCATGTCCCGTCTGTGTCCATGCGTGTGTGCATGGGCACACGTGCCCACGGGGCTCTGCTCTGTGCCGCTCCACTCTGTCCGTGCGCAGGGAGGGACGACAGTGCTGGGGTGGGCATCAGGAACAGAGGATGAGGGAGGGTGAGCAGTGTGTGTCCTGCCAGTGTTCCCCTGCAGGTATGTGGCACTCTGAGCCCTCCTCTGTCCCAGCCCAGCCCCTGCAGCCCCATGGCTGGTACCTCCTTCTGTCCCGGGGTGGTCAGGGCCCTTGGAGGAGAGCTCAGGGGGAGCATAGGGTGTTGCTAGATGTACCTGTTCCCTGTGGTCAGTCTTGTCCCTTGTGCAGCAGCAGCAATGTGATGGGTGTCTCAGTGCACAGAGTGGGACAGGACCGTTGTGTCCTTGCCCTTTGCATGTCAGTCCATGCCTGACACCAGGCGTCTGCAGAAGACAACAGGTCTGTGCTCTGTCCATGTCTAGAGCTGCCATTCAGCAGCTGAGTGCAGCACCCTCATGGAGACATCAGAAGAGTCTTGGAGGTGATGGGTCTGAGCAGCCCGTGATGTGCCAGGAGCTGCCCAGGCAGCTGTCCCAGAGCCAGACTGGTGGCACTGGAGCACTGGGGGCACACCGATTGCCACAGCACCGCTACTGCCATCACATGCTCTCTGCCACTGTCTTCCAAATCCCAGAGAGTTCAGCTGCAGCTGGTTGGGATTGAGGGGCCTCCCACACACTGCATGTCTGTTGATCCAGGATGGAGCTGGTTCAGCCACCAGTGTGTGCTGGTCTCATTCAGTGCCAGAGACAGTTCCTCCCCTGCCCTTACTTTTATATGACCTCCAACACCTTTCTGCTCTGTCCAGCCAGACCCTAGTGTCCTCCCACATGGAAGCATCCCCAGCTCTGACAGACAAGTCCCCTCCACTTGGTTTTGTCCCAGCTCAGCTCCGCCTTGCAGACCTCTTGCAGCCTGAGGTTCACTGGATGTGAATGTCAGCATCCCCCTGTCACACCAAGGAGACCAGTGGCCAGAGAGAGCCATTTGGTGACCCCCCAACACTGCTGAGCCCCACTGTGAGCTGTGCCCTGTGCAAAAGGGCCAGACCCATCCCCCAGAGCCAAGCCTCTTCTCTCAGGCACACTTTCAACCTAGATTCTTCCCAGGATGGGTCATCTTGGGCAGCGTGTGCAGGGCAGAGTGCAGAGGGTGGATGTGCTCTGCAGACGGGGGATGGAGAGGAGGAGGAGGTGGCACTCCTCCCCACGGGCAGCACAGTGTCCATGGGCATCTGTCCCTCTGAGTGTGCCGTGGCTTCGCTATGGTGGGAAGGCAGTATGGCTTCTGTGTGGCTTCTGGCACTGGGACAGCAGAGACAGCAGCGAGGTGGCCAGCCCAGCCCCATCAGGGTGAAGGACAGTTTCCCAGAGCACTCAGACTGCCCATCCACCCAGCTCTGCAGGCTGCAGAGGCCCATCACTACTCCTGGCCATGCTGTGAGGTGCTGCCCAGCACTGAGGGCTTCCCAGAGGTGCTCACTGGGAGCCACACTAGCCTTGTCCAGCTGCCCATGTGTGCTGAGGGGTGTCCCCAGTGTCTGTACATGGATATATGGTGCATACAGCAGGCTGAATGTGTCAGCAGCTTCTCCCATGGTTGAGGTGTCCCATGGAGCTTTGCCGTGCCGTGTCCATGCTGCTGTCAGAGGGACCTGTGTGGCACATCGCTTGGCATCTTATGAGCTCTGAAGTTCATACTGAAGTGTCAGCAGCAGCAGCCTCAGGGGACAGCCACCTGCTCCCCTTGTCCTCAGTCCCTGTGCAGTGCCTGTCTGTGTGAGGGGTTCCCCTGTTCTTGGCCTTTAACCTTCTCCAACTCTTTCTTCCAGATCTTTGGACCCCCCTCACTTATCCCTCAGATATTTACCCATGGAGAGCAGGTATTGTCCCGCTGGCGTTTCCCTCATCCTTCCTCACGTATCTTTCTCGGGTCAGCCTGTACACCCACGGCAGGGTGTGCGGCAGGCTCAGCCCATGCTCGGGCCAGCAGCAGGAGGAGGAAAAGAGGAGGAGAAGGAAGCAGTGCTCCTGACCTGGGCATTGCAAGGCAGCTGCAGAGCTCTGGGGCCTGAGCCTGGCAGGGGCTTAAGGACCAGCAGTTTAAGGGGAAAGTAAATGAATTTTTGAGCCAAATCTCGTGGAGCTCAGATGACAATGCTGG
>NW_008677144.1:4739-4985 GCF_000695815.1 Acanthisitta chloris
TCACCTGTATTCAGAATGGTCTTCTCTGGGCTGGGTCTGTTTTGACCTGACTCAGCCTCTCCCAAGTCCCAGTTTGACCAGCCCTGGGAGAGCAGTGCAGGGCTGTGGCCCATGGGGAGAGAGGTGGGGGCAGTGGGAGAGCTGCCCTTGCCCAGCTCATGCCCCACCGCAGTGAGCCCTCTCCTGGCCCTCACCTCCGTGGGTCTGGGATGGATTCTGAGGTGCCACCCAGACCCAGTCCAGGCA
>NW_008677144.1:5102-5314 GCF_000695815.1 Acanthisitta chloris
CCCGGGCGGGTCACCTGGCAGCTCTGGACTGGGATTTTAGCCACACGTGCTCTCAGCCTCGCCGTCAGGAGCTGGGGGGCGTTTCACAGGCACTCCCATGGTAAGTCATTCCTACTCCACAAGCAGGGACCCTCTGGCCCCCAGGCAGAGTCCCCTCTTCCCCGTCCCAGCAGAGCCAGGCGCCCCGCGCCCCGGCAGGGCGAGGAGCAGGG
>NW_008677145.1:0-864 GCF_000695815.1 Acanthisitta chloris
CTGTGTCCTTCTGTCCTGTGTCCTTCTGTCCCTGTGTTTCTGTCCCTGAGACCCTCCCTCCCTCTGTCCGCACCTTCCGCCTGTTCCCTCTCCCCCTGTGTCCTCTGTCCGTCTGTCTGTCCCTCCCTCCCTCTAGCCATGTCTCCTTCCCGGTCCCTCTCCCCTTGTGTCCGTGTCCCTGTCCGTCTGTCCGTCCCTCCCTCCCTCTAGCCATGTCCCCTTCCCGGTCCCTCTCTTGTCCCTGTGTCCGTGTCCCTGTCCGTCTGTCCGTCCCTCCCTCTCTCCCTCTAGCTGTCCCTCTCTCCCTCCCGGTCCTTTTCCCCCTAGTCACTGTGTCCGTAGCTGTGTCCCTGTCCGTGTGTCCGTCCCTCCCTCCCTGTCCTTCTCCCCCTAGTCACTGTGTCCCTATCCCTGTCCGTCTGTCCGTCCATCCCTCCCTCTGGCCGTGTCCCTCTCCCGGTCTGACTCCCTGTCCCCGGTGCCGTTAAACGCGGCTCCTCCCGGTGAGTGTCCCCCGTCCCGGGGGAGGTTCCCACCTGTCCCTCGCGGGATGTGTCCCCTCTCGGGTGCCCTGGGGGACACTCTTCCCCCTCCCCTCGCCCCGAGGGCAGCTCCCGGGGGCTCCTGTACCCGTAATTCCCACTCCCACGGATTCCTCCTCTGCAATTCCACCCCGTTCCCGCAGTGCCGGTGCAGACAGCTCTCCCTTCCCTCCTCCCGGTGTCTCCCGGTGCAGGTAATCCCCATCCCCTCCCAGTGCCCCCAATACAGGCAGCCCCACTGCTCCCCCCAGCCCCTGTCTGTGTGTCCGTGTGATCTCTCCCAGCATCAGCTGCCTCCTCAGGGGGTTTTTTCCCCTCTCCA
>NW_008677145.1:1311-1915 GCF_000695815.1 Acanthisitta chloris
TTCCCCCGCGCCTCTGCCATCAGAGTCGTGGATATCTCAGGTGGGAAAACAGCTCTTTACTGCCCTCCCCGAGCGCCGGATCGTGCTGGAGCTTTGGGAGGGAGCAGTGCAGGCTTTGCTCGCCGAAAGGGTCAGGTCTCAGTCTGCTCCAGGGTTTGTTGCTGCTTTGGTTCTCTAGGAGGCTGCGGTGCCATGTACGAGGTTCACATCGAGTCGGAGGAGTTCAGGGAGAAGCGAACGGTGCAGCAGCACCAGATGGTCAACCAGGTGAGAGGGATTGGAGCTGGGCACAGAGTGTGGGTGGCACTTGGTGGGGCACAGAGTGTGGGAGGGAGTGCAGCACTTCCAGCTGGGCACTCTGGGGCACTTACACTGCAGTGGTTGTGCAGCACTCAGAGCTGAGGATGCTGCTGGGTATGAATCAGAGAGGGGGAATTTAGATCAGGTATTAGGTTGAAGTTTTTCCTGTGAGGGTGGTGAGACACTGGCACAGGTTGCCCAGAGAGGTATTGGATGCTCCAGGGTGGTGAGACACTGGCACAGGTTGCCCAGGGAGGTACTGGATGCTCCAGCTTGGTCAGACACTGGCACAGGTTGCCCAGGG
>NW_008677145.1:1996-7253 GCF_000695815.1 Acanthisitta chloris
TGCTCCAGGTTAGTGAGACACTGGCACAGGTTGCCCAGAGAGGTATTGGATGCTCCAGCCCTGAGTGTTCATTCCAGGCTGGATGAAGCTTTGAACAACCTGCTCTGGTGGGAGATGTCCCTGCCCAGGGCAGGAGGTTGGGACTGGATCATCTCTAAACTCCATCCCAACCCCTGAACCTGCTCTGATTCTATGTGCATGCAGCACTTTTGGATCAAACAGCTCAAAGCCCCACACAGAGCTCAGTTTTGTGTGTCCTCACCTCACCTCCAACCCTGGGGGACCCTGAGTGTGCAGCCCTCGTGCCATGCACAGGCACTGCCTGTCCCCACCCTGTGCTGCCCCTGAGAGCTGCTGCTTGTCTTGCAGGCCCTGAGTGAGGAGATCAAGCACATGCACGGGCTGCGCATCTTCACCTCCACCCCCAAGCCCTGATGCTGCTCCCCAGCCAATAAAGTGCTCTGAGAGGTGCCCCAGGGCTGCTCTGGCACTGCCTCCCTGTGTGGCAAACTCATCCAGTGTTGTGTTTTCAATCCCCACACCTGTGCAGGGCTGGGGGAGGGCAGAGAAGAGGAGGAGACATCCCTCTTCCTCAGAAAGAAGAGCAGGAAGAAACTTTATTATTGCCTTGCCACACAGGAGGGTCCCTCCCTCTCCCCCCTCTCCGTGGGACACTGGGAGCTGCTCCTCCAGCACAGGGACAGGCCCCCCTTGGGCCAGGCACTTCTCCTCCTCCCCCCACAGTGCTGCTGCCAAGGGGAGCTTAAGGCTCTGGGCCAAAGTGCACCTCATCCGAAAACAAAACACAAAAAAAAAAAAAAAAAGCACCTCCAAAAAGTAAGCTGAGCCACTCCTGGGCTTAGCCCTGGTGGGGCTCCTCACAGGCTGTGAGGTCCAGAGGAAAACTCTGGGAGCAGAAAGCAGCTGTGCAGCCCTTGGAATGTCACCCTGTGTGGAACAAAACCTGCTCCACCTTCACCCAGACCACAGCTCTTGCCAGACTGGAGCAAGACAACCCAGGGAGGACTGCACAGCAGGAGTGATGCCACTCGGGGCCGTCCGGCGTCGCTGAGGGCGAAGCGCAGAGGTGGCTGAAGAAGCAGCAGAAAGGAGAGGACAAAAGGATCCTCCCAGGAATGTTTATCTGTCCTTGGAGCCCAACTTCTCAATCAGTTCGTGCAGCGGAGCCAACTCCCTCCTGTCAATCAGGTTGAATTCCTGGTAGGGAACAGAGAGACACAGGAATTAAAGGCACCTCTCAAGGAGCTGCTGGAGAACATTCACCTTCTGGGAGAGCCACGGGATGGGAGTTAGTCTTGCTGCCACCTCCTATTTCAGGGGGAGAAATTCAAGCAGCAAAACTTTCTGTGCCACACTGCTGTGCACAGCAATTCACAGAATAGACTGGGAAGGAAAAAAACCTCTGCTGGTGCTGCTACAAACCCCCAAGTTGTCCCCTGAGCCTGTTTCATTGGCTGCAGGCTGATCACTAAAACCTGAGAGGGATATTTACAGAGAACTCAGCCACACTTCCTGAAAAACCCACAAGCACCATAAGCTGGGTGGGGAGGGGGAGCTGGGTGTTATCTCCCAGCACAGCTGGAAGAGGCTCTCAACACCCAGTGCAAGGGAACAGGAAACCCCAGAGGCCTCAGAGCTCACCTGCACAAAGAAGATAAAGTGCTTGAAGGAGGTGTTGAGATGAGCCTCCTCCTGCAGCCTCATGACCGAGTCGAAGTGCTGGTGGTAGATGTGGGCGTAGACGCGGAACAGACGCTTCAGGATGGTCTTGGCCACCGACATGAAGTTCTTGGGAAAAGGGACACCTGGAATGCACCCAGAGATGTGGATGAGGCTGTGGCTGGGTCAGGAGGGCCCACTCAGGGGGTGTGTTGTGTCTCACAGCTGCTCTTACCGATCTTGGAGGGGAAGAGTGTCTCATCATCCAGCTGGTCCTGCACCCACGTCATCAGGTAGTCGATGTATTTGGGTGCTGAGCACTTGATTGGCTTCTTGATGTTGGTGCCATCTGCCCAGTGGTACTCGTACCTGTGGGACAGGAGGAATTCAGTCCTTGCTCCCAGAGGAAAAAAATGACATTTTTCAGGCCTTGCAGCCTCCTTATCACTGGCAGCACTCAGGAGTGACAGGAGCAGTGCTGAGCCTGTTTGAGTCCCTCAGGCACAACACAACAGTCAGCACTGACCCTCAGGAAGGAGCTTCAGCTTTGTGCCAACCTCTGTCATCATTGCTGCCTTAAAAGAGCCAAAAACTGGCTGAAGAGGAAGCACCAGGGCCACCACCCACCCCCTGGATCACCTCCCCTGTGGCTTTCTGACACCCTCTGGGAATTTGGCACTCACACCAGACTCCTCCTATAGACCATCCCCAGGATGTCAGCCAAAGGCTTTTGGATCCCTCCAGATCCAATCACCACCCAGATCCCATGGCTCCTCCACACTGGAGCAGACACTGTGTCACCACACAGCTCTGAGGTCCTTCCCAAAGTCCCTCAGAAACAAGGGAAAACCTCCATGTTTCGCTGCTGTGACGATGAGTGAAAACAAGCAGAGCCATTCAAACAGGAAACTGCTACAGGAAATGGCCTCAAATTTAGAAACAGGAACTGGCAGTGTAGATCCTGCTGGGTAGGAAGGCAGGGCAGGACGATGCACAGCACCCACAGGTGCTGCCCACATGCTTAAGCCTTGAACAACCTCCCAAAGATTCCTCGCTGTGGCTTCAGCTTGGCACATACACCAGTGCAGAGCCAACACCTGGTGTTCTCCCTGCATGTGCTCCCACCTAAATCCACGAGGTGCCCCCAAAAATGCTTCTCTTGTCTTCTTGCCTCTTTCCATGATGCCCTGACCTCCTCCCACGCAGCAGTTTCACCGTCTCAGGCTGCTGAACGTGTCTGCTGAGAAGCACCACCCACGTGGCCGCGGCGCCACGAGGCAGCACACGGAGGGATCCATCCCTGGGAGTGTCCCAGGCCAGGCTGGATGGGGCTTGGAACCACCTGGGCTGGGGGAAGGTGTCCCTGCCCATGGCAGGAGGTGAGACTGGATGAGCTTTAAGGTCCTTTCCAACCCAAACCGTTCTGGGATTCTCTAAGACGTGGCTAGCAAGACCAAACCCTTCCAGTTGAGTTAGGTCTCATCTTCTTTAAAACCAACCTGTTCAACCACAAATCTCTTCAGCTTCTAAGCACAGGGACCTGACTGGAGGAGGAAGGAGATCCCCAGGCCACACAGCCTCCCTGAACAGATGGTGTGACCACCAACACCAGAGGAGCACAAGGAGGTGCCTCAACCCAATCTCTTGACATGTCTCATCCTCTTTTTAGCCTCGTCCTACACACATAGGAGTGACCCACACTCCCTTCTGCACCCCCAAAGAGGAACTGTCCCCACAGGCCACAGCAAACTCCTCACCTTGGCCCTGCAGACATGACTGGGCAGCTGGTCTCCGTGCAGAACTCCGTGATGGTCCCATACAACATGTTGATTTGGTTGAAGAAATCCACAGCTGGAAAGGAAACACATCCAGGTGACTCCAAGTGGGAACAGGAAGCAGCTGGAGCAGCAGTTTGCTCTCCCTTGGCTGACACAGCACCTGAGGATCACTGTCACCAGGTGAATGTCCCACCAAGCTCTTGGCAGGAACAAACACCTCCCTCCACATGATGTTCCCTGGCTGAGGACTTCCAAGACAGCTCAGCTATGAGGAACTGGAATTGCTCTGTCAAGTTCTCACTGTCCCTGGCTGCTGAGCTCCACTCAGCATTCCATACCTTGGAGAGAACAGCTTTAGATCCCAGGCTCCTCAAAAACCTGATTGATTGGATAATGCCAGAGAGACTTTCCCTAGGCTGAACACTCATGACCTGATTTCCTCCCTTCCTTGCTCAGAACTACTTTCTCCTCCTCTGACATCCAAGGAAACACAGTTCAAGGCCAAGGGGGAGCAGCTGCTAAAAGGACTTGAAGAAGATTTGAAGATGGAAAAGCAAAAGAAACTCCACAAACCTGGAGCTGAGTGGAAACAGGCTCCACTTTCTCCCTGGATCCTGTGGTGCCACAACTTCTGCAGCCAACAATGCTAATTTTCTCACTCCAGAAAGAACCTTCCCCAAACCTCATGTCCTTTACAGAGCTCAACCCCCAAACCCACAGTGCTGTGAGTCTCTTCCTGTCTGCACAAACCCCTGACGTGGGGGGAGAAAACACTCCCAGACCTTCATCCCATCCCAGCTATCCAAACCTGGGGAATCCCTGGGATAAACCCCAGAGAGATTTGAGGTTTTCCCACTCCAGCTCTCAGGGAGGACTCACTGTTCACTGCAATCCACTCGTTGAGGTCCTCCCCCTCGGGCAGCATCACTGCCTGCCGCAGGTTCCCGCTGCCCAGCGTGGCCTCCGCGTGCTTCAGGAGCTCATACTGGTGGGAACCTTCAGGAATGTTCTTCTTTGGCTTGAATGTCTTCGAGGACCGACTGCCACTGCCAGGAGGAGACACTTCCAGTCAGTCATTAAGGTTGGAAAAGATCATCCAGTCCCACCACCATCTTCACCACTAACCACGTCCTCAAGTGCCACATCCAGGTGGTTTCTGAGCACTTCCAAGGATGGTGACTCCACCACTTCCCCCTTCCAATGCTTTACAGCCCTTTCGGTGAATAAATGTTCCCTAATAGCCAACCTAAACCTCTCCTGGTGTAACCTGAGGCTGTTTGCTCAAGTGCTTTTGCAGCATTCCCTTCCCAGGAACATTCCCTGCATTAATCCTTGCCATCCAGCACTTGGATCCAGGGTGAGCCCAGCCCTTCCCTGTTTTGTCAGGATCCTGCAAGCCCAGATGTTCCTGACAGCATCACAAAACAGCTGCCCACCCTCTCCCCTCCCTCCCCTGCCCTTCCTGAAAGTCACAGACACTCAAGGTCTTTGACTCAAAGGCCCAAACCAATGGTCACTTGCCATCCTGGAAAAAGAATCCCATGGAACTCCACCAGGGAGGGATTTACCCCCTCCCCAGAGCCTTCCCTCTCACACTGCCCCCACCAAAGGTTTCCCACCTCCTGTTATACCCCCCCAAGGCCCTCCCCAGGGTTCCTGTCCTGCTGCCATCCCCTCCTCATCCCACCTGGCACCTTCCCTCTCTCCACCTTCCTCCCAAAAACACAACTACACCCTCAAAGCCTCCTGAGTCCCTCCAGAGCTTTCTCCCCTCCCAATCTTCCTCAGCCCCTTCTTGT
>NW_008677146.1:0-542 GCF_000695815.1 Acanthisitta chloris
AATTTCTTATGAATGACTAGTCAAAATGCATTAAAAAAAATTATTCAAAAGTTCAGACCCTCCCAGATTTCAAAAGAGAAATCTTGACCTTTTGTACTATTTCAGTCTGGAAACAAATGTTGCCATCACCAAAGTGTATATGGGGGATCTTACTGCCTGTGGAGCTATTGTTGTCTTTCAAAGCAGGAAATCTGAATTTCTTATGTTTGGTTTGTTGGCCTGAAGAGCATGACCAAGAATACACAAAACTCAGCTGACACTAGATAAAATGGTTATTTCACTGTAAAGGAAAATGAGGCAATTCAAATCTATGAGAATAAGACAACAGACTTGAAAAAAATAATGCATAGTCAATAGAATTGCAAAGGAAAACTGAAAAGGAGATGGGGATATCTCAAGTATTTTCTCACTAAGATCAGCTTTCACTAGGCCTGCAAATCTCATTAAGTTTGGTTATAAATGTCAAAATTCAGTTATATAGTAGCAGTGCACTTCTTTCCAAAGGGAGAGTGACATGCTTTGAGGCTTTGAAGAGGCAAGAG
>NW_008677147.1:0-16067 GCF_000695815.1 Acanthisitta chloris
TAAGTATATGCACATATATATGGTAATGTCAACACTATGTAGCCATAAGCTTTCCAAAAGAAATAATTCAAGGCATCTGATAAGAAATTAATTCAGCAGGGTATTACTGTGTAAACACATCCATTCTGGCCTGCCACAGGCCTTTTCATCTGAGACCGGTAGAAGATCCTCACCCCTTCCTATCGTCATTCTAGAGATACTTCCAATAAAATGGTATCACCAATAGTCAAGACTCTTCATTACCTTTTTTTTTTTTAATATGCACCTTTCTGCTTCCCAAATTATACAAAGAAATGAGACTACTAATTCTGCACTAATACTTCTAGATCAGTGTTCAGTGAGTTACATAAGCAGAATTAATTTGACCTGATTTAATAGGTCAAATCATCAGACCTAGCACAATAAATGTCCTCCACTGAAATATTCTAGGTGTCACTTGGTTGTTTATTTATCTGCATCAATTATAAATGTAGAGAATCTAGAAATTCTCTAGAATTTCTAGAGGAAATCTAGAAAGCTGGCTCCTGTTTAGATGTTGGCAAAGTACAAAGTGGGACTCCAAATGCAAGCAAATTAAATCCTACTTAAATCCTGTAGGCAATCCTGATTTTTCTCCTGAGTTTGACTTGTCATAATGTAAAGACTATAAAACCAAAAGGATGACCACAAGGCCAGATCAGGGTTCATCTAGGCCTGTATTCTATCTCTAGTGGAGTCACTAGCAAGTTAATAGACAAGAATTTAACCCTGTTAAGTGATCAGGCAGTTGGACTAGATTACCATTGTAGTTTCCTTCCAACTGTACTACTCTACACTACACTGCTCTACTCTACTCTGGCAATAAAAAGAAACGGAACATGCAATGACACCTATCTGGTACACTCTCCCAGTCCCAGGGATACATCACTTGTGGTTCAGGGACCTCTTGAATCAAAGGCAATATTTTTGTGATTGATAGAACTTGATGGCCTTAAACTCCTTTGGACTCCTTCCTAAACACATGCAAACTCAGAACATCCAGAGCTATCTGCAGAAATGTGTATAACAATTTAACAATCCATAGTGTGAAAAGGCATAACCAATCAGCAACTGTTAACATTGCTCACTGGGGTTCAAACTTGATTCACCTTGTTTCCTTCCTGAGAACAGCAGCCCTTTGACTGCAAGCTCTAATCCAGCATTTTTGTAGTTTCATATAAAAAGCACCTTGTAGATTAAATCCTTCTGCTTGTTTTCAGGAAACCTTTCTACACTGTAACACATCTGGCCAATATTAAGGGTAAAAGATCTGTGGATTGAAAGAAGATCTTCCTGTGCCATTGCCTTTAATGTATAAGTTTTCCATTATGAAGCATAATTATGAACATAACATACCATGTTCTCTCTTCTGTTGATGGAATCCAGTAAACTCCTCATTTTCTTGCTCTATTTTCAGCATATTTATGTGCCATTGGAATGGGGTATTGCTCAGCAGTAAGGACACTAGAGGTTTCCACAAAACTAAAAGTTTGGAAATTTATAATTTTAGCATTTTTATGGTCTTATTTAAACAGGTATAAGCTGGCACATGATTTGTCAATAGATGTAATTTCAGAGAATCAGCAAATATGTGGAAATGTCTGAAGGCAGAACTGAAAGTCTGGACCATTTATAGGACTGGGGAAGGTAGGTGTTGGCAGAGGTTGACAGAATAATTTGTTTATGTAAATTTAGCTTTCCTGGCTGACTTTACTATGAACATGCTGGACTCAGTGGTTTTAGACTGCCAGAGTTCAAACTCTGGAACTCAAGAAACTCCATCACGTGGCTGTAAAGCATGCCAAGGATCTTTCTGAAGTATCAGATGGGATAGGCTCTGCTTATAGAAAGCGTGGACCATTTCAGCACATATAAGTAAATGTACTTAATTTATCTTAAACAAAGTTATACTTACCAGCAATTTGGTCATCTGCATTTTGATAAACCAGCAAAATTACTGCAAATGTATTTTCATAACATTTGGCTATTATTTAAATAAAAAGAGGCATAATCTAAGAGATAGCATCTTCACTCTAAGAATGATCTTTCATTCTTGAAACAGTTCTTATGGCAAAACACATCTCATTGTATTTGTTTCTGCTGAATAAACATAATTTTGTCTCTTTGGAAGAATAGTGTGTATTGCAAAACTGTTAGTCTTTCCCACTGTATTGGTTAAACATACTTTTTGTTATTCTGTTTCCCCAAAACACATAAACTGCTGCAGACAGGTTGAACACATGACTCGTCACATGTGCTCCAATTCAAAGCCTGACAAACACCTACACTGAATGAATAGCTTTTAGAGTCTTTCCTTGCTGGATAGCAAATACCTCTTTGTAAGCATCTGTAGCTGCCCAATTGCTTCAAATATATGGATCACTCCTGTGCAGCTGGGATCTTGCATAATAATGGATCATTTAATATTATGACTACAGACATGCTAAGCAAATTAAACTTGGACAATTATTCCCAGTTCAAAAATCAGAACTGAAACAAACAAACAAAAATCAAAATTTATTTGAAAAGTGAGCAATATATCTAAGAATCCGAAAATGGGCATTGAGTAAGGAGTAACTGTGAGCTGTTTCAGAAACACTATGACGGATAAAGAGTAATAGTAGAATGAAGAAGCAGGAGCAGTCACTCAAATTGAAGGTTTTGAAATTTTGTTTAGAAGATGGGATATTTCTGAGGAAAAAAAGACAATAAAGCTTTAAAGAGAAAAAAAACCTGATCAAAGGTTATACATAAATAATTCTGCACTGTCAGTAAATGCTTTAAGTACTTTTTTCCTGTGCACATGAAGGGACTAAAATTAGTACATTGTGTTTGATCATAGCAAATACCTTCCTCATAAAAGCATTTCTTCATTAACAGCACAGAGAATCATGAATGAGTTTATTATAGTCAAAAAATCTTGATCATAATTTCCATACTTTTCAGACTTTGTTGTTAGATACAGTCTCCTCCTAATCTTAGAATATACAATTCCAGCTTTTTTTGTGTTAAATTGTTCTTCATGTTTCACACTATGAATGTTTAAATTTATTGTCCTATTAATAATCAATTTAAATTTCAGTATTTATTCTCAACTTAAACATACTACAAGTTCCTTAACGGACACAACTGATGTGTAGGAGAATTAAAAGCAATTTCCAAGTATTTTAGGTCATCCATAACACACAAATTAGAGGAGTTTTAGTGCAAAATTAATGGAGCTTTCTTGTCTGAGCACCTCATTTTCTCCCGTGTCTCTGAACCAAGAACCATAGCCAACAATAAAACATTAATTTCCTACAAAATGTCTAGAGCTCTGACCTTTATTTTATACCTAATGAACTCTATAGTTCTGTAATGACATGTGACACGCTGACTCAGAGGTTCAAATGATACCCACTAAAAACAGAAATACCGTCCAATGTGACAGACATTCTAAAAACTCTACAAAGAGCTAGAAAAAAGAAAAAAAATCAGAAACCTTTGAAGTGGTACCTTTTGTAACCACTTGGAGATGAAGGCAGGAAAAGATTTAAGGCAGTGAGACAGGTGCAAAACAAGGACAAATCACAACTCGAAATTATAATACTTTGACTATGATTATAAAAATGTGTGTGAACTCCCAGTAATTTGTGAAATACCTTTGCATTGTACATCGAATATCTCTGTGTGAATTTCTTCCTGACTTGATGCGAAAGTATATGCATCATGCTGTTCAGGGTATTTCACCACCAAAAAATGCAATGAGATGCAAAACTGAAAAATTTAATATCTACAGAAGTTTTACTATTGCTAGATTCCACAGGATCACTGCTTGGCCTATTTAATTAAAACAAAAAAAAGGGAAATAAACATAATACTTCTGCTCTAAATAAATGTACTAAGCTGTTTAATAACTATAAATTCTTCTCTTACATAGAAAGAAGAGTTGCAGTTATGTACAGAGAAACTTACCAAAGGACAGAACCTGCAGAGACTATATTTCAAGACTGTGGTCAAGGTGTCAACAAAGTTCCCCTACTACACACCTTTATGGGAGTGTTAAGAAACTTCCTGAATTTGGGAAATGTGAGGTATATTTATTGTATCAAAGTAAAATTAAATGGGGAATATCCTTTTTTAAATCTTGGTCCAATCTCAAATGGCACTTTTCCACATCTACTTCATCAGTTCATGTGAATTTCATTACGGAATCTCAATGTTGGTAATACTGAGCCTGTGGCTCAGTGGGATTAAAGGCTTTGTGCCAACTCATTTGGGGCATTCCACTATTTCTTTAGTAAAATCCATTTTCAACATTCCAAATTTGACATTCATAGCATTTAAGTCAAAGGATATCACTGCATAGAATAAGAAAAAAATATTCTTTTGAGTAACTTTCAGTGAAATAATTTTCATGAGGCAGAAAAAAGAAGATACAGCCCAGGGGATTTAAGTGCAGAAAAAATATTAGCACAATGCAGCTATGAGAAAGATTGTTGAAATTATTTTTCTTTTCTGTTTTGGTTTGTTGTTTTGGGATATACCAATGTAGAATTTGCAATGAAACTTATAGATTAGCCCTACTTCAGTTCCTACTTCATTCCACAGCAGAAAACAGTTGGCTCTATTGAGACTGGAATCAGACATTAAAGAGATGTTACCAATCTAGCTCATTTTAGGAAACAATTAACTAAATGGACGATTCTATACACACAGAGAATACTTTAGCTCAGAGTATTATTAAGTTGATTAATATTAAAAACAAACAAAGGACCTCTAAAGCTACAAAGGACTGTTATCCATTCATTAACAGATGGATGCACAATGCATTGAAGATCATTTATTTGAACTTCTAGAAACAATTAATCTTTTCTAATCTGAGTCAACAGTATGGTTGTAAAAGGGTAAAAATGTGGTCTGAGAGCCACTGTGAAAAGTCAGAGCATTTAAGACGGCTCAGAAAAACCTCAGCACTTCCTTATGTTGAGATCCTTAACCTCCAGATCATCTCCTCACTGGAAATGAGACTAACCCACTGGATTCAAAACAAAGAGATGCAAAAACTTCACCAAATGCTAGTTCTGTTGCTTCCTTACTTTTCCAAGAAAGGAATGTACTTCCTTGATGTAATTTATTAAGTACTGTTGATTACTATTTATTGTTCGTGCCTAATCAGACACTGAAGCACTCCTGCTGAGAAATTAAAACCACTGCTTGTTATGGACTTATTCTTTTCCTTAACAACATGTTAAGACTAACTAATACCATGAACAAAAGAACTGCTGTGACACAGTGTACGAGCAAGTGAAAAACTGGCAAATTTATCCAATTGTTGTTTATAGGAAGACCTAAATTGAGTCTTTTTTACAGTATCTGTCTTCACCTAAGCTTAAATTCACTTGTGTAAATATATATCCAAGTATAAAAATTATCTAGTGATTTTATGTAGGAAATCTTTGCTAAGGGGTAGCATTTTTTCCTAGTATCTGTTCTCACCTGTTTTTCTTTCACTCATTTGAGATATGTACAAAACAGTTTTTCATTGCTCATGCTGAAATCTATAGCTACGGATTTTTTTTAAAAAGCTCAGGTAATCCAGAAATTAGGCTTCTAAGATTAGAGAAAATATGAACACACCCCCTCCACCCCATTTCTTCTTACAAAAGACTCAAAGGGCTATGGTATTTCATATGCATTCTCTCTTCATGGAAGAAACCTCTTATTTTCTTCCCTCATTTGTAGGCTGAAGTACAGATCTCCTTCATGGACTGCATATACAACAAAATAGTAATATGCATTCTTGCTCATCCAAAGTCTGGTTTATGCACCAAGAGCATGACAGGATATAGCAAGAGAAACTATGACTGAAGCTGGAGAAAAAATACCTCCTTTACATTCAACATCAAATTCTAAAGTATGGTCTATTAGCCAAAACATTGGCAGTCCCTCTGAAACCCCTCCTGACTTCTTGTAGCAATTTCGATAAAGTACTACCAGCTGCAGCCAAGTATTTCCACTTCCAGTGCTGCACAGTGATAGATCCAAGATGCAGAGTTTCCCCTCCTTTTTTGCCTTTTAATTAATTCCTTTCTCTTCAAGTTTCCTTCTTTTACTCTTTCTCTTGGGTGTACTTTGGCCATTTGTACAGGGTGCTGGTGCCCAGGTGCTGGCAGAGGGAGCTGCAGGGTGGCCTTTGTGGAGAAATGCCAGGACTAACCTGTGCTGGACTACTGCAGGGCAGAGCCGAGCCCCTCAGCCAAGCTGCAGCTGCCTTTGTGGCAACACATTTAAGAAAGGGCAAAAGCATTGTTCTCCAATCAGAGTTTTTTTAATATTCAAAGCAATTTCATGTTCAGTAGCAGATCTGAAGATTTTCTGATTTTATTTCCAGTACACAAAGAATAATACTCAATGTCTGACAACAAGCTATACAAGAATTCTGCAGTTCCTCAATAAGCTTTGAACAGCTCCATTCATTTTTAAACTAGATTCTCCAAATGACTCTTTTGTGCTATATTTTTCTCATTTGAGAGATAACATTAATTGTTCAGACATTTCAAAGTGGTGTTACTTTGTTTAAAATCATCAACATAAAGAGAAGATAAAAATATTCATATTTTCAGAATCAGAGAATCATTAAGCTTGGAAAAGACCTCCAAGATGATCAAGTCCAATCTTTGACTGAATACTACCATGCCCACTAAACCATATCATAAATATATCTGTGAAATTTATTTTGGGTGTCATATGTTGAAATTTTCCTAAATCTCATGCATATCGCAAAATAAATATGAATAATGTACATGATAATGTGAACTTGCATTACTTCTTCCTAAATGACATATCACAAAATCTTAAGCCAATTACCTCATGCAGTTTTGTCATTTGCTGTGCAGAAATTATTTTGGACATCTACTTGGTTGACTGTTAGTGTATCCAAATACTCCGTGTGATTCCTTGAATGCTGAATGTATAAGACATGCATATACACACAAAGAGAAGCGTCTCTTCAAAATAGACCTTAGGTTTTAAAAAAGTGCCCAAAGACCAAATTTTTGCTTTGTGTGGATTTTTTTGTGGTTTGTTTGTTTGGTTTCTTGCTGTGGTTTGGTTTTGGGGGGGGGGTTGGAGTGGGTTTTTTTGTTTGGTTGGGGGTTTTGGATTTTTTTTGGGGGGGTTGGGATTTTTTTTTGGTTGGTTGGTTGGGGTTTTTTTCTTAAAGAAATAGATTTAGTATATTTCAGAGTGAACTGATTGAGAAATGACCTCTTTAAATGAAGGTAGTGAATCCAACCTACTTGTTGTAGAGGGATCCACAGCCATGACTATAAAAATATAGAATCCTCAAGGTTGGAAGAGACCTTTAAGATCCTCAAGTCCAACCATTAACCTGTCATTCCACTGTAACCCCTAAACCATATCTTCCAGCTCCAGGTCCAGGCACCTCTTAAACACTTCTAGGGATGGTGACTCCACCACCTCCCTGGGCAACCTATTCCAATGTTGGATGAGAAGTTCCCTTTTGGAAGATATCTTGATTTAAATCCTGACCCTTTCCTGTCTCTGCCCAGCTGAGCCTAGAAAATAACTGCAGTAACCAACTTACTTTCATCTGCACTGCAAAGGGCATATGATTGCCTTTGCCTTTGCCCTTTCCAATGAAGAAAACAGTTTTTTAAAAAAACTATATTATCTACATTTCAAATTAACGAAGTTATATTACTGTATAGGAACAAAGTAATTATAAAATAAACATCTCTAAACTGCTATTAGTATTTGGTCTTCTATGGAAGCAATTAGTTTAAGAACACTTTAATGCACATTTGGTTAATGTTTAATTTTGAAATATATCCTCATTTTGTTACAGCTATACTCTCATTAGTAAATTATTCTTTCATTATAGTCTTTATTTCAATTATTTCAGTCTTATTCAAATATGCATTTTATAATTTCTTCACCATCAAATTGGATGTCATCTTTTTTTAACATTTTTGATGCATATCCATTTGTACTTTCTATTTTTCCTATCTGGACAGTACCAATGACATTTAAGCATTTTATTCTTTGTATAAATTAACCTTTCAAAAATACACTGAAAGAATCAAAACCTGTAAATATTTATAAAATGCTCTCAGGTCAAGGAAAAACTGTTCTGCAGAATATATACAAAACTTGCTATGAAGCCTTCAGCTAGCACCAGTGGCTGGGTGACACTAGGTCTTACAGCATAAATGAAACTCAGCAAACTTAGAGACCCCTAAAGACTCCATTGGTTGAGCTAGGCCTTATGTGGAAGGTTACCATGCACTATATCACTGCTATATACTATCAAGAGCACTTGACTGTTCCACAAAAACTCTTCCACATGAGAATTTGTCCACTGTATCTGTTCAGATTACAAGTATGAAAGGTACATAGCCACACTATGGTGCAGTTGAAGATGTGTCCCAGAACATATATGCTAATGGTAACAACTCTTTACCAACTGATCATTCAATCAAAAACAAAATAAAATGAAATAAAGAAAAAAGAACAATCTCCATTTGGGTGGGTTTCTGTATTAATAACTGAATTGAACATTTCAATTCATACTGATTTTGTCCAAATAACTAAACTGACTGAGACTCTATTGTGATGATGCAAAATGAAGAAACAAACAGACAGACATAAAAGAGGCACAATAAAGACCTCTAAAGGCATCAAATCTAGGTTTACAGCCAGGAACCTCTGGAATGCTCACATTTCCCCAATGCCCATGAAGTGTACTGCACAAACCCTCTCATCCACATGATGAACATTAGGTGTTTACAGAGCAATTAACTATTTATTTCCTCAGTAGTGATTTCACTTTGAGACTACAAAACCACCTGTAACTTTTCTTAAACCCAGTTCTGTTGCCTGGACCCACAGGGAGTCTGCATAAAAGCAGAGTTTCATGAGTTCATGGAACAGTGGTGCATTCTGCACCATGGAAAGATAAGCAAATTGGGCATGTTTTATTATTAAAAAAATTATCAATGTTCTTGGTTGGCATTGCAAAACATTCACCTGACAATGAGAGAAGTGTTCTGCTAAGGTATGCTATATTTCAAATATTCTAACAATGAAGAGTCAAATGTTAAAAAAAATGACATGTTTTCATTAATACGTGGACCTATATATGTAATATGATTCAAACAAAGAATCCTTGATAGATCCACCCTTGAAACCAGGCAGGTATGTAGTAGGGGCTAAATAATGAAAGGGGGCGAAAAGGCTTAATAAGTAGTTGCATAGCAATATGAGGTGAAGATATTTGCTTTGCAGTAGTTATGCCTTTCTCTTCACAAATAATAGTGTAAAACCAATTTGGAATGAAGATTGTCTTTCTGAGAGGCTTGTATTTATACAGGCTATGTCAACACATGACCATGGCTCTTGGAAATATCACAGGACATATGATGATCATAATATTCAAATGAGTTAAATATCCTTTTCCATTTACCAACACCTACTTCTTGATACTTTTCTTACACTAACACACTCTCCTTTTGATGCACTCTGTGGGAAACTAGATAGCCCATTATTTTCTATGACATTTTGTTAGCATAAATCTGACAAACATATGAGCCTCTATTCTATCTGAAAGCTCAGTAATAGTAATTGTACAACTCACTTCATCCCTCAAGTAATAACATATGTTGTGGCATATCTAGGAGATCACTTAGCATAATTTTCAGCTGTAGGAAGTTTCTAAGTCTGTTTTCACTGTGGAAATAAAATACACATCATTATCATTCACTCAAACCAGGCAGCAACAAACTATATCTACCAAGATTATCCCAAACCAACCATCAAAAATCTATCATAGATATTGTAGGAACACAGAAATTAGTACTCCAAATATTTTTTTCTAGATGTAATGAAAGTTTTCACTTCCTTTAAGAATTAACCTTTTATTGTAGAAAGCATTGTGGTATGTTAATATTTATATGACTTATCAGAATATAACCTGTCTTTTCATATTTCTGTCATACCCATAAATTCATTCACAGCTTTGTTTCTCTCCAGATGCAGATGCACGTCCCTGCCAATGCCAGGGAGATTGGACTAAATGATCTTTGAAGGTCCCTTCCAACCCAAACCATTCTATGATTCTACGCTAATAAGAGGAAAGAATTCACAAGAATGTAAGAGGAAAAAAGAAAACATTTAAAGAGCAAATGAAGATTGTGGTAAATGGTCCTACGAGAACAGTAACATTACAAGTTGTAAAAGGAAGATGGATGCCAGTGGGTGAGGACAGTGTAAGCTGATGGAAACCACAACATACACATCATACACATCATACACACATATGGAAATATAACACACGGAAAAATTGTGTCAGTAACTCTCACATTGACATTACCTCTCCGGAAATATAACACATGGAAAAATTGTGTTAGTAACTCTCACATTGACATTACCTCTCTGAAAACCTAAAATATCATGTCCCTCCTTTGTATCTTCATAATGATGAAACCCAAATTTCACGGTTTTGCACCACAAGATGCAATTTGATGTGATCCTAAGTGCAGATGCAGTATATGCTCATCCTACCACTTACCCTGTCTGTGCTGGTTTGGGTTGAAGTGGAGTTAACTTTTTTCACAGTGACTAGTATGGGGATATGTTTAGGATTTGTGCTGAACACAGGGTTGATATTGTAGAGACGTTTTTGTTATTGCTGAGCAGAGCTTACACAGAGCCAAGGCCTTTGCTGCTTTCCGTACTGCCACACTGGCAAGGAAGTTGGGGATGCATGGGAGATTGGGAGGAGACACAGCTGGGACAGGTGACCCAAACTGACCAAAGGGATATTCCATACCACATGACATCATGCTCAGTATGAGGTGGGAGGAAAAAGGAGGAAGGGGGGACATCTGGAGTGATGGCATTTGTCTCCCCAAGGAACTGTTACGTGTGATGCACCCTGCTCTCCTGGAGATGGCTGAAGACCTCTTGTCTGTGGAAAGCAGTGAATTAATTCCTTGTTCTGCTTTGTTTGTGTGCGCAGATTTTGCTTTCTCTATAAAACTGTCTTTATCTCAACCCATGAGCTTTTATAGCTTTTACCCTTCTGATTTTCTCCCCCATCCCATTGGTGGGGAAGTATGTGAGTGGCTGCTTGGTTCCTGGCTGTTAGCTGGGGTTAAACCATGACACTGTCCCTCTGTCTTCTCCACATTACATGGATTCTGTGAGGAGACCAAAAGAAGGTAGAGTACCCTGATGAGTCATGTCAGAACCACAGTGGGAGCAAGAAACAATGAGTAATTTAAGCATTTCCTCCTGACTGCAGGAGTTTAGGACAGATCATGCATAAACAGATTACTGAAGCTGTTCCAACCAGGATGGGGCTCTCAGGAGCATATCTCACTCATTTTATACACTCTGTGTAGGGGAAATTGAAGAGGACCTACTCTTCCATTTCAGGCTCATACCACCTCTGTCTGTATATGCATACCTATAATCAGTAGATGTGAAGATATACAGCAATCTTCAAAACTACATAGGTTGGTGTACCTAAGATTTTTGAAATCACAAAGTAGAAAATGTATGTATTCAGGTCAGAGCTGTAGTTTGTTTGCAAAAGGAACATGACACATAGAATCATAGAATATGCTGAGTTGGAAGAGACTCACAGGGATCATGAAAGTCCAGCTCCTGGCCCTGCACAGGACAGCCACAAGAATCAAACCATGTGCCTGGGAGCATTTTCCAATACACTAGTTACCTGAGCACCCTGAATTCTGCTCTCCTCATATCCAGGGCTGAAGTTTTGTTGGCACTTTTCCTGCTGTCAACAGAGATTTTAAACTTGATTGCTTCATGATCACTGTGACCAAGACAGCCACCAATTACCACTTCACTCATGAGATCCTCTCTCTTAACAAGCAACAGATGAAGAAGGGCATCTTTGCTAGTTGGCTCCCTTAGTACATGTTCCATGAAGTAGTCATCCAAGTGTTTTAGGAATCTTTTGGACCTGTTTGAGCCAGCTCTGCAGTGGTCCAATTAGCATCTGGCAGGTTGAAGCATCCCATATGGACAAGGGTGTCCCTTAGTTCCTCACAGAACAATTCATCAGCACCATCATCCTGTCTGGGTGGACTATAGTAGACTCCCATGATGACATCCACATCATTTATTTGTCCTTTAATCCTTACTCAGATGCTCTAAACTGTGCCATGCCAATTATAAGCTCTACACACTCCAGTCCTTCTGTTGCATATAAAGCAACCTTCCTGCCTTACTTGCTCTGCCTTCTGAAGATCCTGTAACCATCCAACAGGGTGCATCAGTCACAGGACTCATCCCACTACATTATGCTTATGTTGATGATGTCATATCTTTGAGACTGGGCTAAAGCTCTGAGCTCTTCTTGTTTGCTCCTCTTACTGCGTACATTGGTATAGAAACACTTCAGGTGTGGTTCGTTGTGACCAACGCCTTGTGGAGCAGATTGACATCTGTCATGCCAATATAAATATGGAAATGGCAGATACTTGATTGCTTTTGTTCACTGTCTGTGTCACTCTGGTAAAGGGATTAGATCATGGAGAAAGTAAAGGAATTTCTAACAGTGAATATGTAATATTGTAAACTACATCTGACTACAGATAATCTGGGAACGTACAATTTGAAGCAGTAAATGCCTGTGGGTGTTA
The DNA here is from genome assembly GCF_000695815.1 of Acanthisitta chloris. Classification (NCBI taxonomy): domain Eukaryota; kingdom Metazoa; phylum Chordata; class Aves; order Passeriformes; family Acanthisittidae; genus Acanthisitta; species Acanthisitta chloris. Next base: position 12,693 of record NW_008677147.1, read on the forward strand.
TAAAGGACTGGCCAGACATCACTCCAGAACATCATCAAAGGCTCCATCCTGATAAGATTGAGGACAAACACTGGTGAACTGTTAGGGAGAATGGGAAAGGATTGAACCCTGTCATTATCAAGTATAAACTTTGACCTAATACAGTCTATTGTCCTTGGTAAAGATTTTTTCACTGGACAGATATGTAAAATCATTAATTAAAATGGTCCCTGTGCCCTTTTGATTTATTGACTAAAAGAGTAGTATAATAAAATTTGATCTTGAATAGGAAACAGTTTTTTAACATTTCATATACTTAATATTACAAGCTAATCTATCATTTCTTGTGTGATTTTGCCTCATATATATTACTCAAAAGAGATAGTATCTCTGGTCACATCAAGGGTGCTTAATACTGAGTGCTACAGTCAATGAAGCATTTTCCCATTACTTTCAACTGGGACAAGTTTTCTTTCAGGCAAGGAAAGCAACACTTTAAAAAATTTTCAAGGTATAGCCTATAAAAGAAGAAAATATAGCATTTAAGTAAATATCTCATAACTTTTCAATAGATTGTCAATACCGTGAAAAATGTTTCACTGATTTGTTGAAAAAATAAACATTCATGTTTTTCTACATTAGTTAAGATCTTGACTGTTTAGTAGTGCAATGTTTTACATAGGAAATGGCTAACAAATGAGATTAGTTTATTTTCATTTAAGGCCCTGCTAAACCTTTGCATTTTGGACCCTCAGCCACATGAAAGGGGAAAAAAAAGAATCAAAGAAATTAAAAATGCTTGAATATAAAGCTTTAGCTGTAAATCAAGATTAAGCAAATACAAGCAAATAATACCACTGATTGAAAAAGCTTACATTACAAGGCATTCCAATTGTTTCCCCAAATGTTTACCTAAATTAGTTGAAAGGCCACAGTTTTATACAACCAGAAATTTTAATTAAGCCTTGTGCTTGAAGTGTTTCTGCAATTACTCCCTTTGGTTCCATTAGGATGTATCTCCAATTAAAATGTATTGTTAATATTACAAGATAACACTTGCTGGTAGTACAAAATTGAAGATATTGCTCCATGTAATTTTAGATTATTCCTTGCTGTGAGGTTTTGCAATTATTTTTTGCCAATAATGCTTTTTTCTATTCTCTTGTCAATGACATATTTTTAATCAGTTCACTCAAACATTGAGCCTCTGAAAACAGGCAAGTTCTACAAAATTAAATACCTTTTTGGACCCTAGAATTTAGTTAAAGCTTTTTGGTATTCATTTTTGCTGTACTAAAATAACAAGATAAAAATTAATAGGGTCATAGCATTCACTGACTGCAGCAAGCAAATATTGCAACTGAGGGCAAAAAAAGTCAGGATTTGATCTTTCCACTTTCATTGACATCATTAGTGTCCGCTGAAAGTATATATTTTCCCCATTGAGATTCTCTGTCTATTGCTGAGTTATCCATGAGAAATAAACTTGCTAAATTAGAGTCTTTACATGTACATTTGTTTATCTGTATCTTCAATGTATTTCATTTATTTAATAGTGCTATGCAGAGCTTTAATTTTTCTGTATTTCTTACATTTGATATATTTAAAACTTGTTCTGATTGAAAACACAATGAAACTAATGGTCAAGGAGATATCAGAACAAGCTCTTGACATTACATTCAACTATGAAAATAGCAATTCTAAATACCCAAGTAACATCATATAAGCATTTGTTGGAGGATCCTGTGGATGCTGTTTTTTGGGAGCAAGAAAAAGTAACAATTCTGGGTTTTATTCAGTATTGTTACGTGTACTTTCCAAGGAATATATGAAAAATTGACCCACTTTGTCCTTTTGTATAAAGAGTGTAATAGAGATCTTCAGATTGTCCCAATTCCACTCTATTAAAAAAAATGCTTCTAAAGAATGACAAATTCTTGGAATTGTGGCCTATGATTTACAAATATTTATTCTCGTATTTTTCAGTATTTGTTAGATTAAAACTAAATCAGAAATAAGCATTAAGATTCACATTTAACTGGCCAAACCTTTACAGCATTGTCCAAAAGCCTACCATCACATTTGTATATTAATTCACAGAATTCACTCCAGTCTTCCTGTTAAACTCAAGATTGTCCACCTCTCCGTGAACACCGTTGAAGAGTCTGAAGTACACCTTTTTATCTGGAAGAACATTCTTGGTTAGGGAATGCACCTTGTGGGAATTGACAGCTTATCATGAGATAGCAAGAGTCTCACAGAGATGGGTCCAAGTCAGTCTTTGAATAAAGTGGTTTAGGCCAGAGCCTGACCCTAGGAAGGACAGGGATTTCTTCTACAAGCTGACCCAGGGGAAGGAGATAGCAGAGGATCTGTCTCACACAGCTGGAAGGGGTGGACATTCCCTCCCCTGCACTCTGCTTGTTCGTGCTTTGTGAGCAGCTGCCTCAATCTCCTCAGCCTCATCTTTTTCTGAACTGAATGCTCATATGTCACAAAACAGTCTCCTGACCAAATCTCACTAGCTAGTGCCTCCAAGGGCCATATTCCAAAAGAGATGATGGATCAAATGCTACTGGGAAATGAGGGGTGAAACAAAAAATCCCAGCAGATTCACAGAATCACAGAATGGTTGAGGATGGAAAGGAACTCTGGAGGTTTTGGGGGAGTATGAAGAAAAGCTTCTTTTGGAGGAAAGTGGAGAAAATGGGTAACAAATATTTTGGGAGGCTATGCCTTTTCAGTGCTCATATTTCAGTTGCTGCACAAAATCAGAGAAGGGTTGAGGCTGGAAGACACCTCTGGAGATCCAACCCCCTCCTTTGTTCAAAACAGAACCCTCTGCAGCCAGTTGACCAGGTATGTATCCAGTCTACTTTTGAGTATTTGCAAAGATGCAGACTGCACAACCTCTTTGGACAACCTATTTCCGTGTTTAATCTGTGTTTACAAAGAAAATTTTTTTTCTTTTTTTTTAAAAAATTGAAAGGAAACAAGTCACTCTGCCTTGTTTTTCTCTCAGGAAAAATAAAATTCAGAAGAATATTAAACTGCACACTCAAGATGATGTCTCAGCCCAACTGTTAAACCTACTTCTTCTCATACTGTATTGCAATGCATATCACCCAAACTTGCAGTATGGATGTAGTCAAGAAACAGGTACTAGCATGTCATGCAAAAAGTAGTATGAGGAGAAATAATAATATATTTTGCATGTGAGGATTTATTTGAGTCAAGATGTGTTAGGGTTTTGTAGGGGCTCCTCTGTTGCTTCAAGGAATTTTCCCCCATACATGTTATCAGAAGACGTTGATGGTCGGATACTTAAGAGAGACAAAAGACCTCAGCCACTGGGAGGGACTTCCTTTTGGGCTCGGCGCTCGGGGAGGTAGGAGC